>NC_057812.1:363662731-363663229 GCF_018294505.1 Triticum aestivum | reverse complement strand
GTCAGAACGTGTTGGAAATTGATGAGGTCGCTTTGAATGCTGCATATTGAACGCAAAAGAAGTTGGGATTTCAAATAAGTTTAAAAAGCATTGAAGTGCCCGTGTAACAGATGAGTTCTCGTCCGAAACCCTGATACTCCGAAAGAGATTGTCCAGTTTGTACACGAAGTGCATCCAGTTTTTGCCGTGACCCTCTCTACTCTTTCGCACATGCTATGCGGGTGAAATGATGATACCATGCCAAGTTTCAACATTTTCAGAGTTCATTTTTTAGTGATTTTCAACTTCATGGTCATTTAGCTCTCTAAACAAATCGGTAAATGACTGAAAAACAACAAATGATCTCAGAACGTGTTGGAAATTGATGACATCGCTTTGAGTGATGCATACTGAACGCAAAAAAATTCTGGATTTCAAATAAGTTTAAAAAACATTGAAGTGCCCGTGTAGCAGATGAGTTTTCGTACGAAATCCTGATACTCAGAAAGAGATTGTCCA
>NC_057812.1:363662015-363662721 GCF_018294505.1 Triticum aestivum | reverse complement strand
ATGCTGCATATTGAACGCAAAAGAAATTGGGATTTCAAATAAGTTTAAAAAGCATGGAAGTGCCCGTGTAACAGATGAGTTCTCGTCCGAAACCCTGATACTCCGAAAGAGATTGTCCATTTTGTAAATGAAGTGCGTCCTGTTTTTGCCGTGACCCTCTCTACTCTTTCGCACATGCTATGCGGGTGAAATGATGATACCATGCCAAGTTTCAACAGTTTCAGAGTTCATTTTTTTATTGATTTTCAACTTCACGTTCATTTAGCTCTCTAAACAAATCGGTAAATGATTGAAAAACAACAAATGATGTCAGAACGTGTTGGAAATTGATGACATCGCTTTGAATGCTGCATACTAAATGCAAAAAAATTCTGGATTACAAATAAGTTTAAAAAACATTGAAGTGTCCGTGTAGCAGACGAGTTTTCGTCCGAAATCCTGATACTAGGAAAGAGATTGTCCAGTTTGTACACGAAGTGCGTCCAGTTTTTGCCGTGACCCTCTCTACTCTTTCGCACATGCTATGTGGGTGAAATGATGATACCATGCCAAGTTTCAACTTTTTCATAGTTCATTTTGTAGTGATTTTCAATTTCACGGTCATTTAGCTCTCTAAACAAATCGGTAAATGACTGAAAAACGGCAAATGATATCAGAACATGTTGGAAATTGATGACGTCACTTTGAATACTGCATATTGAACGCA
>NC_057812.1:363661377-363662005 GCF_018294505.1 Triticum aestivum | reverse complement strand
ACTGAAAAACAACAAATGATCTCAGAACGTGTTGGAAATTGATGACATCGCTTTGAGTGATGCATACTGAACGCAAAAAAATTCTGGATTTTAAATAAGTTTAAAAAACATTGAAGTGCCCGTGTAGCAGATGAGTTTTCGTACGAAATCCTGATACTCAGAAAGAGATTGTCCAGTTTGTACACGAAGTGCGTCCAGTTTTTGCCGTGACCCTGTCTACTCTTTCGCACATGCTATGTGGGTGAAATGATGATACAATGCCAAGTTTCAACTTTTTCATAGTTCATTTTGTAGTGATTTTCAATTTCACGGTCATTTAGCTCTCTAAACAAATCGGTAAATGACTGAAAAACAGCAAGTGATGTCAGAACGTGTTGGAAATTGATGACGTCGCTTTGAATGCTGCATATTGAACGCAAAAGAAATTGGGATTTCAAATAAGTTTAAAAAGCATGGAAGTGCCCGTGTAACAGATGAGTTCTCGTCCGAAACCCTGATACTCCGAAAGAGATTGTCCAGTTTGTAAATGAAGTGCGTCCTGTTTTTGCCCTGACCCTCTCTACTCTTTCGCACATGCTATGCGGGTGAAATGATGATACCATGCCAAGTTTCAACATTTTCAGAGTTC
>NC_057812.1:363660318-363661340 GCF_018294505.1 Triticum aestivum | reverse complement strand
CCGGTTAGCTCTCTAAACAAATCCGTGAATGACAGAAAAATAGCAAATGATGTCAGAACGTCTTGGAAATTGATGACGTCGCTTTGAATGCTGCATATTGAACGCAAAAGAAATTGGGATTTCAAATAAGTTTAAAAAGCATGGAAGTGCCCGCGTAACAGATGAGTTCTCGTCCAAAACCCTGATACTCTGAAAGAGATTGTCCAGTTTGTAAATGAAGTGCGTCCTGTTTTTGCCGTGACCCTCTCTACTCTTTCGCACATGCTATGCGGGTGAAATGATGATACCATGCCAAGTTTCAACAGTTTCAGAGTTCATTTTTTTATTGATTTTCAACTTCACGGTCATTTAGCTCTCTAAACAAATCGGTAAATGATTGAAAAACAACAAATGATGTCAGAACGTGTTGGAAATTGATGACATCGCTTTGAATGCTGCATACTAAATGCAAAAAAATTCTGGATTACAAATAAGTTTAAAAAACATTGAAGTGCCCGTGTAGCAGACGAGTTTTCGTCCGAAATCCTGATACTAGGAAAGAGATTGTCCAGTATGTACACGAAGTGCGTCCAGTTTTTGCCGTGACCCTCTCTACTCTTTCGCACATGCTATGTGGGTGAAATGATGATACCATGCCAAGTTTCAACTCTTTCACAGTTCATTTTGTAGTGATTTTCAATTTCACGGTCATTTAGCTCTCTAAACAAATCGGTAAATGACTGAAAAACAACAAATAATGTCAGAACGTGTTGGAAATTGATGACGTCGCTTTGAGTGCTGCATATTGAACGCAAAAGAAATTGGGATTTCAAATAAGTTTAAAAAGCATGGAAGTGCCCGTGTAACAGATGAGTTCTCGTCCGAAACCTTGATACTCCGAAAGAGATTGTCCAGTTTGTAAATGAAGTGCGTCCTGTTTTTGCCCTGGCCCTCTCTACTCTTTCGCACATGCTATGCGGGTGAAATGATGATACCATGCCAAGTTTCAACATTTTCAGAGTTCATTTTGTAGTGATTTTCAA
>NC_057812.1:363659085-363660218 GCF_018294505.1 Triticum aestivum | reverse complement strand
CGCAAAAGAAATTGGTGTTTCAGATAAGTTTAAAAAGCATGGAAGTGCCCGTGTAACAGATGAGTTCTCGTCCGAAACCCTGATACTCCTAAAGAGATTGTCCAGTTTGTAAATGAAGTCCCTCCTATTTTTGCCGTGACCCTCTCTACTCTTTCGCACATTCTATGCGGACGAAATGATGATACCATGCCAAGTTTCAACATTTTCAGAGTTCATTTTGTAGTGATTTTCAATTTCACGGTCGGTTAGCTCTCTAAACAAATCGGTAAATGAGTGAAAAATAGCAAATGATGTCAGAACGTGTTGGAAATTGATGACTTCGCTTTGAATGCTGCATACTGAATGCAAAAAAAATCTGGATTTCAAATAAGTTTAAAAAACATTGAAGTGCCCGTGTAACAGATGAGTTCTTGTCCGAAACACTAATACTCTGAAAGAGATTGTCCAGTTTGTACACGAAGTGCATCTAGTTTTTGCCGTGACCCTCTCTACTCTTTTGCACATGCTATGCGGGTGAAATGATGATACCATGCCAAGTTTCACCATTTTCAGAGTTCATTTTGTAGTGATTTTCAATTTCACGGTCATTTAGCTCTCTAAGCAAATCGGTAAATGACTGAAAAACAGCAAATGATGTCAGAACGTGTTGGAAATTGATGACGTCGCTTTGAATGTTGCATATTGAATGCAAAAGAAGTTGGGATTTCAAATAATTTTAAAAAGCATTGAAGTACCCGTGTAACAGATGAGTTCTCGTCCGAAAGCCTTTTACTCCGAAAGAGATTGTCCAGTTTGTACACGAAGTGCGTCCAGTTTTTGCCGTGACCCTCTCTACTCTTTCGCACATGCTATGCGGGTGAAATGATGATACCATGCCAAGTTTCAACATTTTCAGAGTTCATTTTTTAGTGATTTTCAACTTCACGGTCATTTAGCTCTCTAAACAAATCGGTAATTGACTGAAAAACAACAAATGATCTCAGAACGTGTTGGAAATTGATGACATCGCTTTGAGTGATGCATACTGAACGCAAAACAATTCTGGATTTCAAATAAGTTTAAAAAACATTGAAATGCTCCTGTAGCAGATGAGTTTTCGTACGAAATCCTGATACTCCGAAAGAGATTGTCCA
>NC_057812.1:363652318-363653248 GCF_018294505.1 Triticum aestivum | reverse complement strand
AAATGACTGAAAAATAGCAAATGATGTCAGAACGTGTTGGAAATTGATGACGTCGCTTTGAATGCTGCATATTGAACGCAAAAGCAATTGGGATTTCAAATAAGTTTAAAAAGCATGGAAGTGCCCGTGTAACAGATGAGTTCTCGTCCGAAACCCTGATACTCCGAAAGAGATTGTCCAGTTTGTAAATGAAGTGTGTGCTGTTTTTGCCGTGACCCTCTCTACTCTTTCGCACATGCTATGCGGGTGAAATGATGATACCATGCCAAGTTTCAACAGTTTCAGAGTTCATTTTTTTATTGATTTTCAACTTCACGGTCATTTAGCTCTCTAAACAAATCGGTAAATGATTGAAAAACAACAAATGATGTCAGAACGTGCTGGAAATTGATGACCTCGCTTTGAATGCTGCATACTAAATGCAAAAAAAATTCTGGATTACAAATAAGTTTAAAAAACATTGAAGTGCCCGTGTAGCAGACGAGTTTTCGTCTGAAATCCTGATACTAGGAAAGAGATTGTCCAGTTTGTACACGAAGTGCGTCCAGTTTTTGCCGTGACCCTCTCTACTCTTTCGCACATGCTATGTGGGTGAAATGATGATACCATGCCAAGTTTCAACTTTTTCATAGTTCATTGTGTAGTGATTTTCAATTTCACGGTCATTAAGCTCTCTAAACAAATCGGTAAGTGACTGAAAAACAGCAAATGATGTCAGAACGTGTTGGAAATTGATGACATCGCTTTGAATGCTGCATATTGAACGCAAAAGAAATTGGGATTTCAAATAAGTTTAAAAAGCATGGAAGTGCCAGTGTAACAGATGAGTTCTCGTCCGAAACCCTGATACTCCGAAAGAGATTGTCCAGTTTGTAAATGAAGTGCGTCCTGTTTTTGCCCTGACCCTCTCTACTCTTTCGCACATGCTAT
>NC_057812.1:363651086-363652308 GCF_018294505.1 Triticum aestivum | reverse complement strand
ACGCAAAAAAATTCTGGATTTCAAATAAGTTTAAAAAACATTGAAGTGCCCGTGTAACAGATGAGTTCTCGTCCGAAACCCTGATACTCCGAAAGAGATTGTCCAGTTTGTAAATGAAGTTCGTCCTGTTTTTCCCGTGACCCTCTCTACTCTTTCGCACATGCTATGCGGGTGAAATGATGATACCATGCCAAGTTTCAACATTTTCAGAGTTCATTTTTTAGTTTTTTTCAATTTCACGGTCATTTAGCTCTCTAAACAAATCAGTAAATGACTGAAAAACAGCAAATGACGTCAGAACGTGTTGGAAATTGATGACGTCGCTTTGAATGCTGCATATTGAACGCAAAAGAAGTTGGGATTTCAAATAAGTTTAAAAAGCATTGAAGTGCCCGTGTAACAGATGAGTTCTCGTCCGAAACCCTGATACTCCGAAAGAGATTGTCCAGTTTGTACATGAAGTGCGTCCAGTTTTTGCCGTGACCCTCTCTACTCTTTCGCACATGCTATGCGGGTGAAATGATGATATCATGCCAAGTTTCAACATTTTCAGAGTTCATTTTTTAGTGATTTTCAACTTCACGGTCATTTAGCTCTCTAAACAAATCGGTAAATGACTGAGAAACAACAAATGATCTCAGAACGTGTTGGAAATTGATGATATCGCTTTGAGTGATGCATACTGAACGCAAAAAAAAATCTAGATTTCAAATAAGTTTAAAAAACATTGAAGTGCCCGTGTAGCAGATGAGTTTTCGTACGAAATCCTGATACTCCGAAAGAGATTGTCCAGTTTGTACACGAAGTGCGTCCAGTTTTTGCTGTGACCCTCTCTACTCTTTCGCACATGCTATGTGGGTGAAATGATGATACCATGCCAAGTTTCAACTTTTTCATAGTTCATTTTGTAGTGATTTTCAATTTCACGGTCATTTAGCTCTCTAAACAAATCGGTAAATGACTGAAAAACAGCAAATGATGTCAGAACGTGTTGGAAATTGATGACGTCGCTTTGAATGCTGCATATTGAACGCAAAAGAAATTGGGATTTCAGATAAGTTTAAAAAGCATGGATGTGCCCGTGTAATAGATGAGTTCTCGTTCGAAACCCTGATACTCCGAAAGAGATTGTCCAGTTTGTAAATGAAGTGCGTCCTGTTTTTGCCGTGACCCTCTCTACTCTTTCGCACATGCTATGCGGGTGAAATGATGATACCATGCC
>NC_057812.1:363650296-363651076 GCF_018294505.1 Triticum aestivum | reverse complement strand
GAGTTCATTTTGTAGTGATTTTCAATTTCACGGTCGGTTACCTCTCTAAACAAATCCGTAAATGACTGAAAAATAGCAAATGATGTCAGAACGTGTTGGAAATTGATGACGTCGCTTTGAATGCTGCATATTGAACGCAAAAGCAATTGGGATTTCAAATAAGTTTAAAAAGCATGGAAGTGCCCGTGTAACAGATGAGTTCTCGTCCGAAACCATGATACTCCGAAAGAGATTGTCCAGTTTGTAAATGAAGTGCGTCCTGTTTTTGCCGTGACCCTCTCTACTCTTTCGCACATGCTATGCGGGTGAAATGATGATACCATGCCAAGTTTCAACAGTTTCAGAGTTCATTTTTTTATTGATTTTCAACTTCACGGTCATTTAGCTCTCTAAACAAATCGGTAAATGATTGAAAAACAACAAATGATGTCAGAACGTGCTGGAAATTGATGACCTCGCTTTGAATGCTGCATACTAAATGCAAAAAAAATTCTGGATTACAAATAAGTTTAAAAAACATTGAAGTGCCCGTGTAGCAGACGAGTTTTCGTCCGAAATCCTGATACTAGGAAAGAGATTGTCCAGTTTGTACACGAAGTGCGTCCAGTTTTTGCCGTGACCCTCTCTACTCTTTCGCACATGCTATGTGGGTGAAATGATGATACCATGCCAAGTTTCAACTTTTTTATAGTTCATTGTGTAGTGATTTTCAATTTCACAATCATTTAGCTCTCTAAACAAATCGGTAAATGACTGAAAAACAGCAAATGATGTCAGAAC
>NC_057812.1:363648110-363649146 GCF_018294505.1 Triticum aestivum | reverse complement strand
AATCTGTAAATGACTGAAAAATAGCAAATGATGTCAGAATGTGTTGGAAATTGATGACGTCGCTTTGAATGCTGCATATCGAACGCAAAAGAAATTGGGATTTCAAATAAGTTTAAAAAGCATGGAAGTGCCCGTGTAACAGATGAGTTCTCGTCCGAAACCCTGATACTCCTAAAGAGATTGTCCAGTTTGTAAATGAAGTTCGTCCTGTTTTTGCCGTGACCCTCTCTACTCTTTCGCACAAGCTATGCGGGTGAAATGATGATACCATGCCAAGTTTCAACAGTTTCAGATTTCATTTTTTCATTGATTTTCAACTTCACGGTCATTTAGCTCTCTAAACAAATCGGTAAATGATTGAAAAACAACAAATGATGTCAGAACGTGTTGGAAATTGATGACATCGCTTTGAATGCTACATACTAAATGCAAAAAAAATTATGGATTACAAATAAGTTTAAAAAACATTGAAGTGCCCGTGTAGCAGACGAGTTTTCGTCTGAAATCCTGATACTAGGAAAGAGATTGTCCAGTTTGTACACGAAGTGCGTCCAGTTTTTGCCGTGACCCTCTCTACTCCTTCGCACATGCTATGTGGGTGAAATGATGATACCATGCCAAGTTTCAACTTTTTCATAGTTCATTGTGTAGTGATTTTCAATTTCACGGTCATTAAGCTCTCTAAACAAATCGGTAAGTGACTGAAAAACAGCAAATGATGTCAGAACGTGTTGGAAATTGATGACGTCACTTTGAATGCTGCATATTGAACGCAAAAGAAATTGGGATTTCAAATAATTTTAAAAAGCATGGAAGTGCCCGTGTAACAGATGAGTTCTCGTCCGAAACCCTGATACTCCGAAAGAGATTGTCCAGTTTGTAAATGAAGTGCGTCCTGTTTTTGCCCTGACCCTCTCTACTCTTTCGCACATGCTATGCGGGTGAAATGATGATACCATGCCAAGTTTCAACATTTTCAGAGTTCATTTTGTAGTGATTTTCAATTTCACGGTCGGTTACCTCTCTAAACAAATCC
>NC_057812.1:363647744-363648037 GCF_018294505.1 Triticum aestivum | reverse complement strand
CTGTTTTTGCCGTGACCCTCTCTACTCTTTCGCACATGCTATGCGGGTGAAATGATGATACCATGCCAAGTTTCAACAGTTTCAGAGTTCATTTTTTTATTGATTTTCAACTTCACGGTCATTTAGCTCTCTAAACAAATCGGTAAATGATTGAAAAACAACAAATGATGTCAGAACGTGCTGGAAATTGATGACCTCGCTTTGAATGCTGCATACTAAATGCAAAAAAAATTCTGGATTACAAATAAGTTTAAAAAACATTGAAGTGCCCGTGTAGCAGACGAGTTTTCGTC
>NC_057812.1:363646379-363647472 GCF_018294505.1 Triticum aestivum | reverse complement strand
TGCCCTGACCCTCTCTACTCTTTCGCACATGCTATGCGGGTGAAATGATGATACCATGCCAAGTTTCAACATTTTCAGAGTTCATTTTGTAGTGATTTTCAATTTCACGGTCGGTTAGCTCTCTAAACAAATCCGTAAATGACTGAAAAATAGCAAATGATGTCAGAACGTGTTGGAAATTGATGACGTCGCTTTGAATGCTGCATATTGAACGCGAAAGCAATTGGGATTTCAAATAAGTTTAAAAAGCATGGAAGTGCCTGTGTAACAAATGAGTTCTTGTCCGAAACCCTGATACTCCGAAAGGGATTGTCCAGTTTGTAAATGAAGTGCGTCCTGTTTTTGCCGTGACCCTCTCTACTCTTTCGCACATGTTATGCGGGTGAAATGATGATACCATGCCAAGTTTCAACAGTTTCAGAGTTCATTTTTTTTATTGATTTTCAACTTCACGGTCATTTAGCTCTCTAAACAAATCGGTAAATGATAGAAAAACAACAAATGTTGTCAGAACGTGTTGGAAATTGATGACATCGCTTTGAATGTTGCATACTAAATGCAAAAAAAATTCTGGATTACAAATAAGTTTAAAAAACATTGAAGTGCCCGTGTAGCAGACGAGTTTTCGTCCGAAATCCTGATACTAGGAAAGAGATTGTCCAGTTTGTACACGAAGTGCCTCCAGTTTTTGCCGTGACCCTCTCTACTCTTTCACACATGCTATGTGGGTGAAATGATGATACCATGCCAAGTTTCAACTTTTTCATAGTTCATTGTGTAGTGATTTTCAATTTCACGGTCATTTAGCTCTCTAAACAAATCGGTAAATGACTGAAAAACAGCAAATGATGTCAGAACGTGTTGGAAATTGATGACGTCGCTTTGAATGCTGCATATTGAACGCAAAAGAAATTGGTATTTCAAATAAGTTTAAAAAGCATGGAAGTGCCCGTGTAACAGATGAGTTCTCGTCCGAAACCCTGATACTCCGAAAGAGATTGTCCAGTTTGTAAATGAAGTGCGTCCTGTTTTTGCCCTGACCCTCTCTACTCTTTCGCACATGCTATGCGGGTGAAATGATGATACCATGCCA
>NC_057812.1:363645626-363646369 GCF_018294505.1 Triticum aestivum | reverse complement strand
GAAATTGATGACATCGCTTTGAATGCTGCATACTAAATGCAAAAAAATTCTGGATTACAAATAAGTTTAAAAAACATTGAAGTGCCCGTGTAGCAGACGAGTTTTCGTCCGAAATCCTGATACTAGGAAAGAGATTGTCCAGTATGTACACGAAGTGCGTCCAGTTTTTGCCGTGACCCTCTCTACTCTTTCGCACATGCTATGTGGGTGAAATGATGATACCATGCCAAGTTTCAACTCTTTCATAGTTCATTTTGTAGTGATTTTCAATTTCACGGTCATTTAGCTCTCTAAACAAATCGGTAAATGACTGAAAAACAGCAAATGATGTCAGAACGTGTTGGAAATTGATGACGTCGCTTTGAGTGCTGCATATTGAACGCAAAAGAAATTGGGATTTCAAATAAGTTTAAAAAGCATGGAAGTGCCCATGTAACAGATGAGTTCTCGTCCGAAACCCTGATACTCCGAAAGAGATTGTCCAGTTTGTAAATGAAGTGCGTCCTGTTTTTGCCCTGACCCTCTCTACTCTTTCGCACATGCTATGCGGGTGAAATGATGATACCATGCCAAGTTTCAACATTTTCAGAGTTCATTTTGTAGTGATTTTCAATTTCACGGTCGGTTAGCTCTCTAAACAAATCCGTAAATGACTGAAAATAGGAAATGATGTCAGAACGTGTTGGAAATTGATGACGTCGCTTTGAATGCTGCATATTGAACGCAAAAGAAATTGGGATTTC
>NC_057812.1:363644963-363645616 GCF_018294505.1 Triticum aestivum | reverse complement strand
GCCAAGTTTCAACATTTTCAGAGTTCATTTTGTAGTGATTTTCAATTTCACGGTCGGTTAGCTCTCTAAACAAATCTGTAAATGACTGAAAAATAGCAAATGATGTCAGAACATGTTGGAAATTGATGACGTCGCTTTGAATGCTGCATATCGAACGCAAAAAAATTGGGATTTCAAATAAGTTTAAAAAGCATGGAAGTGCCCGTGTAACAGATGAGTTCTCGTCCGAAACCCTGATACTCCTAAAGAGATTGTCCAGTTTGTAAATGAAGTTCGTCCTGTTTTTGCCGTGACCCTCTCTACTCTTTCGCACATGCTATGCGGGTGAAATGATGATACCATGCCAAGTTTCAATAGTTTCAGAGTTCATTTTTTCATTGATTTTCAACTTCACGGTCATTTAGCTCTCTAAACAAATCGGTAAATGATTGAAAAACAACAAATGATGTCAGAACGTGTTGGAAATTGATGACATCGCTTTGAATGCTGCATACTAAATGCAAAAAAAATTATGGATTACAAATAAGTTTAAAAAACATTGAAGTGCCCGTGTAGCAGACGAGTTTTCGTCTGAAATCCTGATACTAGGAAAGAGATTGTCCAGTTTGTACACGAAGTGCGTCCAGTTTTTGCCGTGACCCTCTCTACTCTTT
>NC_057812.1:363644628-363644953 GCF_018294505.1 Triticum aestivum | reverse complement strand
TTTTTTAGTGATTTTCAACTTCACGGTCATTTAGCTCTCTAAACAAATCGGTAAATGACTGAAAAACAACAAATGAGCTCAGAACGTGTTGGAAATTGATGACATCGCTTTGAGTGATGCATACTGAACGCAAAAAAATTCTGGATGTCAAATAAGTTTAAAAAACATTGAAGTGCCCGTGTAGCAGATGAGTTTTCGTACGAAATCCTGATACTCCGAAAGAGATTGTCCAGTTTGTACACGAAGTGCGTCCAGTTTTTGCCGTGACCCTCTCTACTCTTTCGCACATGCTATGTGGGTGAAATGATGATACCATGCCAAGTTT
>NC_057812.1:363642743-363644618 GCF_018294505.1 Triticum aestivum | reverse complement strand
AGTTTCAGAGTTCATTTTTTCATTGATTTTCAACTTCACGGTCATTTAGCTCTCTAAACAAATCGGTAAATGATTGAAAAACAACAAATGATGTCAGAACGTGTTGGAAATTGATGACATCGCTTTGAATGCTGCATACTAAATGCAAAAAAAATTATGGATTACAAATAAGTTTAAAAAACATTGAAGTGCCCGTGTAGCAGACGAGTTTTCGTCTGAAATCCTGATACTAGGAAAGAGATTGTCCAGTTTGTACACGAAGTGCGTCCAGTTTTTGCCGTGACCCTCTCTACTCTTTCGCACATGCTATGTGGGTGAAATGATGATACCATGCCAAGTTTCACCATTTTCAGAGTTAATTTTTTAGTGATTTTCAATTTCACGGTCATTAAGCTCTCTAAACAAATCGGTAAGTGACTGAAAAACAGCAAATGATGTCAGAACGTGTTGGAAATTGATGACGTCGCTTTGAATGCTGCATATTGAACGCAAAAGAAATTGGGATTTCAAATAAGTTTAAAAAGCATGGAAGTGCCCGTGTAACAGATGAGTTCTCGTCCGAAACCCTGATACTCCGAAAGAGATTGTCCAGTTTGTAAATGAAGTGCGCCCTGTTTTTGCCCTGACCCTCTCTACTCTTTCGCACATGCTATGCGGGTGAAATGATGATACCATGCCAAGTTTCAACATTTTCAGAGTTCATTTTGTAGTGATTTTCAATTTCACGGTCGGTTAGCTCTCTAAACAAATCCGTAAATGACTGAAAAATAGCAAATGATGTCAGAACGTGTTGGAAATTGATGACGTCGCTTTGAATGCTGCATATTGAACGCGAAAGCAATTGGGATTTCAAATAAGTTTAAAAAGCATGGAAGTGCCTGTGTAACAAATGAGTTCTTGTCCGAAACCCTGATACTCCGAAAGGGATTGTCCAGTTTGTAAATGAAGTGCGTCCTGTTTTTGCCGTGACCCTCTCTACTCTTTCGCACATGTTATGCGGGTGAAATGATGATACCATGCCAAGTTTCAACAGTTTCAGAGTTCATTTTTTTTATTGATTTTCAACTTCACGGTCATTTAGCTCTCTAAACAAATCGGTAAATGATAGAAAAACAACAAATGATGTCAGAACGTGTTGGAAATTGATGACATCGCTTTGAATGTTGCATACTAAATGCAAAAAAAATTCTGGATTACAAATAAGTTTAAAAAACATTGAAGTGCCCGTGTAGCAGACGAGTTTTCGTCCGAAATCCTGATACTAGGAAAGAGATTGTCCAGTTTGTACACGAAGTGCGTCCAGTTTTTGCCGTGACCCTCTCTACTCTTTCACACATGCTATGTGGGTGAAATGATGATACCATGCCAAGTTTCAACTTTTTCATAGTTCATTGTGTAGTGATTTTCAATTTCACGGTCATTTAGCTCTCTAAACAAATCGGTAAATGACTGAAAAACAGCAAATGATGTCAGAACGTGTTGGAAATTGATGACGTCGCTTTGAATGCTGCATATTGAACGCAAAATAAATTCGTATTTCAAATAAGTTTAAAAAGCATGGAAGTGCCCGTGTAACAGATGAGTTCTCGTCCGAAACCCTGATACTCCGAAAGAGATTGTCCAGTTTGTAAATGAAGTGCGTCCTGTTTTTGCCCTGACCCTCTCTACTCTTTCGCACATGCTATGCGGGTGAAATGATGATACCATGCCAAGTTTCAACATTTTCAGAGTACATTTTGTAGTGATTTTCAATTTCACGGTCGGTTAGCTCTCTAAACAAATCTGTAGATGACTGAAAAATAGCAAATGATGTCAAAACGTGTTGGAAATTGATGACGTCGCTTTGAATGCTGCATATCGAACGCAAAAGAAATT
>NC_057812.1:363641554-363642700 GCF_018294505.1 Triticum aestivum | reverse complement strand
ATGACTGAAAAACAACAAATGATGTCAGAACGTGTTGGAAATTGATGACATCGCTTTGAATGCTGCATACTGAACGCAAAAAAATTCTGGATTTCAAATAAGTTTAAAAAACATTGAAGTGCCCGTGTAGCAGACGAGTTTTCGTCCGAAATCCTGATACTCCGAAAGAGATTGTCCAGTTTGTACAAGAAGTGCGTCCAGTTTTTGCCGTAACCCTCTCTACTCTTTCGCACATGCTATGCGGGTGAAATGATGATACCATGCCAAGTTTCAACATTTTCAGAGTTCATTTTTTAGTGATTTTCAATTTCACGGTCATTTAGCTCTCTAAACAAATCGGTAAATGACTGAAAAACAGCAAATGATGTGAGAACATGTTGGAAATTGATGACGTTGCTTTGAATGCAGCATACTGAACGCAAAAAAAATCTGGAGTTCAAATAAGTTTAAAAAACATTGAAGTGCCCGTGTAACAGATGAGTTCTTGTCCGAAACCCTGATACTCCGAAAGAGATTGTCCAGTTTGTACACGAAGTGCGTCCAGTTTTTGCCGTGACCCTCTCTACTCTTTCGTACATGCTATGTGGGTGAAATGATGATACCATGCCAAGTTTCAACGTTTTCAGAGTTCATTTTGTAGTGATTTTCAATTTCACGGACGGTTAGCTCTCTAAACAAATCGGTAAATGACTGAAAAACAGCAAATGATGTCAGATCATGTTGAAATGGATGACGTCGCTATCAATGCTGCATACTGAATGCAAAAAAATTCTGGATTTCAAATAAGTTTAAAAAATATTGAAGTGCCCGTGTAACAGATGAGTTCTCGTCCGAAACCCTGATACTCCGAAAGAGATTGTCCAGTTTGTACACGAAGTGTATCCAATTTTTGCTGTGACCCTCTCTACTCTTTCGCACATGCTATGCGGGTGAAATGATGATACCATGCCAAGTTTCAACTTTTTCATAGTTCATTTTGTAGTGATTTTCAATTTCACGGTCATTTAGCTCTCTAAACAAATCGGTAAATGACTGAAAAACAGCAAATGATGTCAGAACGTGTTGGAAATTGATGACGTCGCTTTGAATGCTGCATATTGAATGCAAAATAAGTTGGGATTTCAAATAAGTTTAAAAAGCATTGAA
>NC_057812.1:363640755-363641457 GCF_018294505.1 Triticum aestivum | reverse complement strand
ACGCAAAAAAATTCTGGATTTCAAATAAGTTTAAAAAACATTGAAGTGCCCGTGTAACAGATGAGTTCTCGTCCGAAACCCTGATACTCCGAAAGAGATTGTCCAGTTTGTAAATGAAGTTCGTCCTGTTTTTCCCGTGACCCTCTCTACTCTTTCGCACATGCTATGCGGGTGAAATGATGATACCATGCGAAGTTTCAACATTTTCAGAGTTCATTTTTTAGTTTTTTTCAATTTCACGGTCATTTAGCTCTCTAAACAAATCAGTAAATGACTGAAAAACAGCAAATGATGTCAGAACGTGTTGGAAATTGATGACGTCGCTTTGAATGCTGCATATTGAACGCAAAAGAAGTTGGGATTTCAAATAAGTTTAAAAAGCATTGAAGTGCCCGTGTAACAGATGAGTTCTCGTCCGAAACCCTGATACTCCGAAAGAGATTGTCCAGTTTGTACATGAAGTGCGTCCAGTTTTTGCCGTGACCCTCTCTACTCTTTCGCACATGCTATGCGGGTGAAATGATGATATCATGCCAAGTTTCAACATTTTCAGAGTTCATTTTTTAGTGATTTTCAACTTCACGGTCATTTAGCTCTCTAAACAAATCGGTAAATGACTGAGAAACAACAAATGATCTCAGAACGTGTTGGAAATTGATGATATCGCTTTGAGTGATGCATACTGAACGCAAAAAAAAATCT
>NC_057812.1:363639507-363639764 GCF_018294505.1 Triticum aestivum | reverse complement strand
GTCGCTTTGAATGCTGCATATTGAACGCAAAAGAAGTTGGGATTTCAAATAAGTTTAAAAAGCATTGAAGTGCCCGTGTAACAGATGAGTTCTCGTCCGAAACCCTGATACTCTGAAAGAGATTGTCCAGTTTGTACACGAAGTGCGTCCAGTTTTTGCCGTGACCCTCTCTACTCTTTCGCACATGCTATGTGGGTGAAATGATGATACCATGCCAAGTTTCAACTTTTTCATAGTTCATTTTGTAGTGATTTTCA
>NC_057812.1:363638639-363639445 GCF_018294505.1 Triticum aestivum | reverse complement strand
GGTAAATGACTGAAAAACAGCAAATGATGTCAGAACGTGTTGGAAATTGATGACGTCGCTTTGAATGCTGCATATTGAACGCAAAAGAAATTGGGATTTCAGATAAGTTTAAAAAGCATGGAAGTGCCCGTGTAACAGATGAGTTCTCGTCCGAAACCCTGATACTCCGAAAGAGATTGTCCAGTTTGTAAATGAAGTGCGTCCTGTTTTTGCCGTGACCCTCTCTACTCTTTCGCACATGCTATGCGGGTGAAATGATGATACCATGCCAAGTTTCAACATTTCCAGAGTTCATTTTTTAGTGATTTTCAACTTCACGGTCATTTAGCTCTCTAAACAAATCGGTAAATGACTGAAAAACAACAAATGATCTCAGAACGTGTTGGAAATTGATGACATCGCTTTGAGTGATGCGTACTGAACGCAAAAAAATTCTAGATTTCAAATAAGTTTAAAAAACATTGAAGTGCCCGTGTAACAGATGAGTTCTCGTCCGAAACCCTGATACTCCGAAAGAGATTGTCCAGTTTGTAAATGAAGTGCGTTCTGTTATTCCCGTGACCCTCTCTACTCTTTCGCAGATGCTATGCGGGTGAAATGATGATACCATGCGAAGTTTCAACATTTTCAGAGTTCATTTTTTAGTTTTTTTCAATTTCACGGTCATTTACCTCTCTAAACAAATCAGTAAATGACTGAAAAACAGCAAATGATGTCAGAATGTGTTGGAAATTGATGACGTCGCTTTGAATGCTGCATATTGAACGCAAAAGAAGTTGGGATTTCAAATAAGTTTAAAAAGCATT
>NC_057812.1:363635238-363637299 GCF_018294505.1 Triticum aestivum | reverse complement strand
AACAAATGATGTCAGAACGTGTTGGAAATTGATGACGTCGCTTTGAGTGATGCGTACTGAACGCAACAAAATTCTGGATTTCAAATAAGTTTAAAAAGCATTGAAGTGCCCGTGTAACAGATGAGTTCTCGTCCGAAACCCTGATACTCCGAAAGAGATTGTACAGTTTGTAAATGAAGTGCGTCCTGTTTTTGCCGTCACCCTCTCTACTCTTTCGCACATGCTATGCGGGTGAAATGATGTTACCATGCCAAGTTTCAACATTTTCAGAGTTCATTTTTTAGTTTTTTTCAATTTCACGGTCATTTAGCTCTCTAAACAAATCGGTAAATGACTGAAAAACAGCAAATGATGTCAGAACGTGTTGGAAATTGATGACGTCGCTTTGAATGCTGCATATTGAACGCAAAAGAAGTTGGGATTTCAAATAAGTTTAAAAAGCATTGAAGTGCCCGTGTAACAGATGAGTTCTCGTCCGAAACCCTGATACTCCGAAAAAGATTGTCCAGTTTGTACACGAAGTGCGTCCAGTTTTTGCCGTGACCCTCTCTACTCTTTTGCACATGCTATGCGGGTGAAATGATGATACCATGTCAAGTTTCAACTTTTTCATAGTTCATTTTGTAGTGATTTTCAATTTCACGGTCATTTAGCTCTCTAAAAAAATCGGTAAATGACTGAAAAACAGCAAATGATGTCAGAACGTGTTGGAAATTGATGACCGTCGAAAAGTTTTTCTTTCTATCCGAGGTGGTACTAAACTTTTGTGCGTCTTTTCCGCTAGAAAAGAAAAAAGATTTATCCAGAATAGCGTCATTGGGCCGCGCGTGCTCTGGCCTAACAAGCCCAGCAATTTATTATTGCCCACATCGTTGGGAAGGCCTTATTTGTTGCATGGGGCGAGGAATAGTTAAAGTTTCGCACAGGGCGCCTAAGACTAGGCCGGCCCGTTTCCCCTTTTTGGTTGTTCTATTTCTATTTTTCTTTTTCTGTTCCTTTCTATTTCTCTTTTATAATTTTTTCCTTTTTTCCGTACTGTTTAATTATTTTTTTCTTTTTCAAAAAATCTTCAAGATTTATTTATAAAAATTACATTTTATAAAATGTTCCATAGTTTAAAAAACATTGAAGTGCCCGTGTAACAAAGGAGTTCTTGTCCAAAACACTGATACTCTGAAAGAGATTGTCCAGTTTGTACACGAAGTGCATCTAGTTTTTTCCGTGACCCTCTCTACTCTTTCGCACATGCTATGCGGGTGAAATGATGATACCATGCCAAGTTTCAACATTTTTAGAGTTCATTTTTGTAGTGATTTTCAATTTCACGGTCATTTAGCTCTCTAAACAAATCGGTAAATGACTAAAAAACAGCAAATGATGTCAGAACGTGTTGGGAATTGATGACATCGCTTTGAATGCTGCAGATTGAATGCAAAAGAAGTTGGGATTTCAAATAAGTTTAAAAAGCATTGAAGTGCCCGTGTAACAGATGAGTTCTCATCCGAAACCCTGATACTCCGAAAGAGATTGTCCAGTTTGTACACGAAGTGCGTCCAGTTTTTGCCGTGACCCTCTCTACTCTTTCGCACATGCTATGCGGGTGAAATGATGATACCACGCCAAGTTTCAACTTTTTCATATATCATTTTTTAGTGATTTTCAATTTCACGGTCATTTAGCTCTCTAAACAAATTGGTAAATGACTTAAAATAGCAAATGATGTCAGAACATGTTGGAAATTGATGACGTCGCTTCGAATGCTGCATACTGAACGCAAAAAAAATCTGGAGTTCAAATAAGTTCAGAAAACATTGAAGTGCCCATGTAACAGATGGGTTCTCGTCCGAAACCCTGATACTCCGAAAGAGATTGTCCAGTTTGTACACGAAGTGCGTCCAGTTTTTGCCCTGACCCTCTCTACTCTTTCGCACATGCTATGCGGGTGAAATAATGATACCATGCCAAGTTTAAACATTTTCAGAGTTCATTTTGTAGTGATTTTCAATTTCACGGTCATTTAGCTCTCTAAACAAATCGGTAAATGACTGAAAAACAGCATAT
>NC_057812.1:363634325-363634863 GCF_018294505.1 Triticum aestivum | reverse complement strand
CACGGACGGTTAGCTCTCTAAACAAATCGGTAAATGACTGAAAAACAGCAAATGATGTCAGAACATGTTGAAATTGATGACGTCGCTATCAATGCTGCATACTGAATGCAAAAAAATTCTGGATTTCGAATAAGTTTAAAAAATATTGAAGTGCCCGTGTAACAGATGAGTTCTCGTCCGAAACCCTGATACTCCGAAAGAGATTGTCCAGTTTGTACACGAAGTGCATCCAGTTTTTGCCGTGACCCTCTCTACTCTTTCGCACATGCTATGCGGGTAAAATGATGATACCATGCCAAGTTTCAACATTTTCAGAGTTCATTTTTTAGTGATTTTCAATTTCATGGTCATTTAGCTCTCTAAACAAATCGGTAAATGACTGAAAAACAACAAATGATGTCAGAACATGTTGGAAATTGATGACATCGCTTTGAATGTTGCATACTGAACACAAAAAAATTCCGGATTTCAAATAAGTTTAAAAAACATTGAAGTGCCTGTGTAGCAGACGAGTTTTCGTCCGAAAGCCTGATACTCC
>NC_057812.1:363633769-363634315 GCF_018294505.1 Triticum aestivum | reverse complement strand
GGTAAATGACTGAAAAACAACAAATGATGTAAGAACGTGTTGGAAATTGATAACATAGCTTTGAATGCTGCATACTGAACGCAAAAAATTCTGGATTTCAAATAAGTTTAAAAAACATTGAAATGCCCGTGTAGCAGACGAGTTTTCGTCCGAAACCCTGATACTCCGAAAGAGATTGTCCAGTTTGTACACGAAGTGCGTCCAGTTTTTGCCGTGACCCTCTCTACTCTTTCGCACATGCTATGCGGGTGAAATGATGATACCATGCCAAGTTTCAACGTTTTCAAAGTTCATTTTGTAGTGATTTTCAATTTCACGGACGGTTAGCTCTCTAAACAAATCGGTAAATGACTGAAAAACAGCAAATGATGTCAGAACATGTTGAAATTGATGACGTCGCTATCAATGCTGCATACTGAATGCAAAAAAATTCTGGATTTCGAATAAGTTTAAAAAATATTGAAGTGCCCGTGTAACAGATGAGTTCTCGTCCGAAACCCTGATACTCCGAAAGAGATTGTCCAGTTTGTACACGAAGTGCATCCA
>NC_057812.1:363630799-363633759 GCF_018294505.1 Triticum aestivum | reverse complement strand
ATTGATGACATCGCTTTGAATGTTGCATACTGAACACAAAAAAATTCCGGATTTCAAATAAGTTTAAAAAACATTGAAGTGCCTGTGTAGCAGACGAGTTTTCGTCCGAAAGCCTGATACTCCGAAAGAGATTGTCCAGTTTGTACACGAAGTGCGTCCAGTTTTTGCCGTGACCCTCTCTACTCTTTCGCACATGCTATACGGGTGAAATGATGATACCATGCCAAGTTTCAACATTTTCAGAGTTCATTTTTTAGTGATTTTCAATTTCACGGTCATTTAGCTCTCTAAACAAATCGGTAAATGACTGAAAAACAACAAATGATGTCAGAACGTGTTGGAAATTGATGACATAGCTTTGAATGCTGCATACTGAATGCAAAAAAATTCTGGATTTCAAATAAGTTTAAAAAACATTGAAATGCCCGTGTAGCAGACGAGTTTTCATCCGAAACCCTGATACTCCGAAAGAGATTGTCCAGTTTGTACACGAAGTGCGTCCAGTTTTTGCCGTGACCCTCTCTACTCTTTCGTACATGCTATGTGGGTGAAATGATGATACCATGCCAAGTTTCAACGTTTTCAGAGTTCATTTTGTAGTGATTTTGAATTTCACGGACGGTTAGCTCTCTAAACAAATCGGTAAATGACTGAAAAACAGCAAATGATGTCAGAACATGTTGAAATTGATGACGTCGCTATCAATGCTGCATACTGAATGCAAAAAAATTCTGGATTTCGAATAAGTTTAAAAAATATTGAAGTGCCCGTGTAACAGATGAGTTCTCGTCCGAAACCCTGATATTCCGAAAGAGATTGTCCAGTTTGTACACGAAGTGCATCCAATTTTTGCTGTGACCCTCTCTACTCTTTCGCACATGCTATGCGGGTGAAATGATGACACCATGCCAAGTTTCAACTTTTTCATAGTTCATTTTGTAGTGATTTTCAATTTCACGGTCATTTAGCTCTCTAAACAAATCGGTAAATGACTGAAAAACAGCATATGATGTCAGAACGTGTTGGGAATTGATGATGTCGCTTTGAATGCTGCATATTGAACGCAAAAGAAGTTGGGATTTCAAATAAGTTTAAAAAGCATTGAAGTGCCCGTGTAACAGATGAGTTCTCGTCCGAAACCCTGATACTCCGAAAGAGATTGTCCAGTTTGTAAGTGCGTCCAGTTTTTGCCGTGACCCTCTCTACTCTTTCACACACGCTATGTGGGTGAAATGATGATACCATGCCAAGTTTCAACATTTTCAGAGTTCATTTTTAGTGATTTTCAATTTCACGGTCATTTAGCTCTCTAAACAAATCGGTAAATGACTGAAAAACAACAAATGATGTCAGAACGTGTTGGAAATTGATGGCATTGCTTTGAATGCTGCATATTGAACGCAAAAAATTCTGGATATCAAATAAGTTAAAAAAACATTGAAGTGCCCGTGTAGCAGACGAGTTTTCGTCCGAAATCCTGATACTCCAAAAGAGATTGTCTAGTTTGTACACGAAGTGCATCCAGTTTTTGACGTGACCCTCTCTACTCATTCGCACATGCTATGCGGGTGAAATGATGATACCATGCCAAGTTTCAAGTTTTTCATAGTTCATTTTGTAGTGATTTTAAATTTCATGGTCATTTAGCTCTCTAAACAAATCGGTAAATGACAGAAAAACAGCAAATGATGTGAGAACATGTTGGAAATCGATGACGTTGCTTTGAATGCTGCATACTGAACGCAAAAAAAATCTGGAGTTCAAATAAGTTTAAGAAACATTGAAGTGCCCGTGTAACAGATGAGTTCTTGTCCGAAACCCTGATACTCCGAAAGAGATTGTCCAGTTTGTACATGAAGTGCGTCCAGTTTTTGCCGTGACCCTCTCTACTCTTTCGCACATGCTATGCGGGTGAAATGATGATACCATGCCAAGTTTCAACATTATCAGAGTTCATTTCTTAGTGATTTTCAATTTCACGGTCATTTAGCTCTCTAAACAAATTGGTAAATGATTGAAAACAACAAATGATGTCAGAACGTATTGGAAATTGATGACATCGCTTTGAATGATGCATACTGAATGCAAAAAAATTCTGGATTTCAAATAAGTTTAAAAAACATTGCAGTGCCCGTGTAGCAGACGAGTTTTCGTCCGAAATCCTGATACTCCGAAAGAGATTGTCCAGTTTGTACACGAAGTGCGTCTCGTTTTTGTTGTGACCCTCTCTACTCTTTCGCACATGCTATGCGGGTGAAATGATGATAGCATGCCAAGTTTCAACTTTATCAGAGTTCATTTTGTAGTGATTTTCAATTTCCCGATCATTTAGCTCTCTAAACAAATCGGTAAATGACTGAAAAATAGCAAATGATGTCAAAACGTGTTGGAAATTGATGATGTCACTTTGAATGCTGCATACTGAACGGAAAAAAATCTGGAGTTCAAATAAGTTTAAAAAACATTGAAGTGCCCGGGTAACAAATGAGTTCTCGTCCGAAACCCTGATACTCCGAAAGAGATTGTCCAGTATGTACTCGAAGTGCGTCCAGTTTTTGCCTGACCCTCTCTACTCTTTCGCACATGCTATGCGGGTGAAATGATGATACCATGACAAGTTTCAACATTTCCAGAGTTCATTTTGTAGTGATTTTTAATTTCACGGTCGGTTAGCTCTCTAAACAAATCGGTAAATGAGTAAAAAACAGGAAATGATGTCAGAACGTGTTGGAAATTGATGACTTCGCTTTGAATGCTGCATACTGAATGCAAACAATTCTGGATTTCAAATAAGTTTAAAAAATATTGAAGTGCCCGTGTAACAGATGAGTTCTCGTCCGAAACACTGATACTTTGAAAGAGATTGTCCAATTTGTACACGAAGTGCATCTAGTTTTTGTTGTGACCCTCTCTACTCTTTCGCACATGCTATGCGGGTGAAATGATGATACCATGCCAAG
>NC_057812.1:363629724-363630565 GCF_018294505.1 Triticum aestivum | reverse complement strand
GATGTCAGAACGTGTTGGAAATTGATGACGTCGCTTTGAATGCTACATATTGAACGCAAAAGAAGTTGGGATTTCAAATAAGTTTAAAAAGCATTGAAGTGCCCGTGTAACAGATGAGTTCTCGTCCGAAACCCTGATACTCCGAAAGAGATTGTCCAGTTTGTACACGAAGTGCGTCCAGTTTTTGCCGTGACCCTCTCTACTCTTTCGCACATGCTATGTGGGTGATATGATGATACCATGCCAAGTTTCAACATTTTCAGAGTTCATTTTTTAGTGATTTTCAATTTCACGGTCATTTAGCTCTCTAAACAAATCGGTAAATGACTGAAAAACAACAAATGATGTCAGAACGTGTTGGAAATTGATGACATCGCTTTGAATGCTGCATACTGAACGCAAAAAAATTCTGGATTTCAAATAAGTTTAAAAAACATTGAAGTTCCCGTGTAGCAGACGAGTTTTCGTCCGAAATCCTGATACTCTGAAAGAGATTGTCCAGTTTGTACACGAAGTGCGTCCAGTTTTTGCCGTAACCCTCTCTACTCTTTCGCACATGCTATGCGGGTGAAATGATGATACCATGCCAAGTTTCAACATTTTCAGAGTTCATTTTTTAGTGATTTTCAATTTCACGGTCATTTAGCTCTCTAAACAAATCGGTAAATGACTGAAAAACAGCAAATGATGTGAGAACTTGTTGGAAATTGATGACGTTGCTTTGAATGCTGCATACTGAACGCAAAAAAAATCTGGAGTTCAAATAAGTTTAAAAAACATTGAAGTGCCCGTGTAACAGATGAGTTCTTGTCCGAAACCCTGATACTCCGAAAGAGATTAT
>NC_057812.1:363625975-363627249 GCF_018294505.1 Triticum aestivum | reverse complement strand
AGAGATTGTCCAGTTTGTACACGAAGTGCGTCCAGTTTTTGCCGTGACCCTCTCTACTCTTTCGTACATGCTATGTGGGTGAAATGATGATACCATGCCAAGTTTCAACGTTTTCAGAGTTCATTTTGTAGTGATTTTCAATTTCACGGACGGTTAGCTCTCTAAACAAATCGGTAAATGACTGAAAAACAACAAATGATGTCAGAACATGTTGAAATTGATGACGTCGCTATCAATGCTGCATACTGAATGCAAAAAAATTCTGGATTTCGAATAAGTTTAAAAAATATTGAAGTGCCCGTGTAACAGATGAGTTCTCGTCCGAAACCCTGATACTCCGAAAGAGATTGTCCAGTTTGTACATGAAGTGCATCCAATTTTTGCTGTGACCCTCTCTACTCTTTCGCACATGCTATGCGGGTGAAATGATGATACCATGCCAAGTTTCAACTTTTTCATAGTTCATTTTGTAGTGATTTTCAATTTCACGGTCATTTAGCTCTCTAAACAAATCGGTAAATGACTGAAAAACAGCAAATGATGTCAGAACATGTTGGAAATTGATGACGTCGCCTTGAATGCTGCATATTGAACGCAAAAGAAGTTGGGATTTCAAATAAGTTTAAAAAGCATTGAAGTGCCCGTGTAACAGATGAGTTCTCGTCCGAAACCCTGATACTCCGAAAGAGATTGTCCAGTTTGTACACGAAGTGCGTCCAGTTTTTGCCGTGACCCTCTCTACTCTTTCGCACATGCTATGTGGGTGAAATGATGATACCATGCCAAGTTTCAACATTTTCAGAGTTCATTTTTTAGTGATTTTCAATTTCACGGTCATTTAGCTCTCTAAACAAATCGGTAAATGACTGAAAAACAACAAATGATGTCAGAACGTGTTGGAAATTGATGACATCGCTTTGAATGCTGCATACTGAACGCAAAAAAATTCAGGATTTCAAATAAGTTTAAAAAACATTGAAGTGCCCGTGTAGCAGACGAGTTTTCGTCCGAAATCCTGATACTCCGAAAGAGATTGTCCAGTTTGTACATGAAGTGCGTCCAGTTTTTGCCGTGACCCCCTCTACTCTTTCGCACATGCTATGCGGGTGAAATGATGATACCATGCCAAGTTTCAACATTTTCAGAGTTCATTTTTTAGTGATTTTCAATTTCACGGTCATTTAGCTCTCTAAACAAATCGGTAAATGACTGAAAAACAACAAATGATGTCAGAACGTGTTGGAAATTGATGACATCGCTTTGAATGCTGCATA
>NC_057812.1:363625408-363625955 GCF_018294505.1 Triticum aestivum | reverse complement strand
TCTTTCGCACATGCTATGCGGGTGAAATGATGATACCATGCCAAGTTTCAACATTTTCAGAGTTCATTTTTTAGTGATTTTCAATTTCACGGTCATTTAGCTCTCTAAACAAATCGGTAAATGACTGAAAAACAGAAAATGATGTGAGAACATGTTGGAAATTGATGACGTTGCTTTGAATGCTGCATACTGAACGCAAAAAAAATCTGGAGTTCAAATAAGTTTAAAAAACATTGAAGTGCCCGTGTAACAGATGAGTTCTTGTCCGAAACCCTGATACTCCGAAAGAGATTGTCCAGTTTGTACACGAAGTGCGTCCAGTTTTTGCCGTGACCCTCTCTACTCTGTCGTACATGCTATGTGGGTGAAATGATGATACCATGCCAAGTTTCAACGTTTTCAGAGTTCATTTTGTAGTGATTTTCAATTTCACGGTCATTTAGCTCTCTAAACAAATCGGTAAATGACTGAAAAACAGCAAATGATGTCAGAACGTGTTGGAAATTGATGACGTCGCTTTGAATGCTGCATATTGGACGCAAAAGAA
>NC_057812.1:363623972-363625217 GCF_018294505.1 Triticum aestivum | reverse complement strand
TATGTGGGTGAAATGATGATACCATGCCAAGTTTCAACATTTTCAGAGTTCATTTTTTAGTGATTTTCAATTTCACGGTCATTTAGCTCTCTAAACAAATCGGTAAATGACTGAAAAACAGCAAATGATGTCAGAACGTGTTGAAATTGATGACGTCGCTTTGAATGCTGCATACTGAACGCAAAAAAATTCTGGATTTCAAATAAGTTTAAAAAGCATTGAAGTGCCCGTGTAACAGACGAGTTCTCGTCCGAAACCCTGATACTCCGAAAGAGATTGTCCAGTTTGTACACGAAGTGCGTCCAGTTTTTGCCGTGACCCTCTCTACTCTTTCGCACATGCTATGTGGGTGAAATGATGATACCATGCCAAGTTTCAACATTTTCAGAGTTCATTTTTTAGTGATTTTCAATTTCACGGTCATTTAGCTCTCTAAACAAATCGGTAAATGACTGAAAAACAACAAATGATGTCAGAACGTGTTGGAAATTGATGACATCGCTTTGAATGCTGCATACTGAACACAAAAAAATTCTGGATTTCAAATAAGTTTAAAAAACATTGAAGTGCCCGTGTAGCAGACGAGTTTTCGTCCGAAATCCTGATACTCCGAAAGAGATTGTCCAGTTTGTACACGAAGTGCGTCCAGTTTTTGCCGTAACCCTCTCTACTCTTTCGCACATGCTATGCGGGTGAAATGATGATACCATGCCAAGTTTCAACATTTGCAGAGTTCATTTTTTAGTGATTTTCAATTTCACGGTCATTTAGCTCTCTAAACAAATCGGTAAATGACTGAAAAACAGCAAATGATGTGAGAACATGTTGGAAATTGATGGCGTTGCTTTGAATGCAGCATACTGAACGCAAAAAAAATCTGGAGTTCAAATAAGTTTAAAAAACATTGAAGTGCCCGTGTAACAGATGAGTTCTTGTCCGAAACCCTGATACTCCGAAAGAGATTGTCCAGTTTGTACACGAAGTGCGTCCAGTTTTTGCCGTGACCCTCTCTACTCTTTCGTACATGCTATGTGGGTGAAATGATGATACCATGCCAAGTTTCAACGTTTTCAGAGTTCATTTTGTAGTGATTTTCAATTTCACGGACGGTTAGCTCTCTAAACAAATCGGTAAATGACAGAAAAACAGCAAATGATGTCAGCACATGTTGAAATTGATGACGTCGCTATCAATGCTGCATACTGAATGCAAAAAAATTCTGGATTTCAAATAAGTTTAAAAAAT
>NC_057812.1:363620143-363621510 GCF_018294505.1 Triticum aestivum | reverse complement strand
CTCTACTCTTTCGCACATGCTATGCGGGTGAAATGATGATACCATGCCAAGTTTCAACATTTTCAGAGTTCATTTTTTAGTGATTTTCAATTTCACGGTCATTTAGCTCTCTAAACAAATCGGTAAATGACTGAAAACAGCAAATGATGTGAGAACATGTTGGAAATTGATGACGTTGCTTTGAATGCTGCATACTGAACGCAAAAAAAATCTGGAGTTCAAATAAGTTTAAAAAACATTGAAGTGCCCGTGTAACAGATGAGTTCTTGTCCGAAACCCTGATACTCCGAAAGAGATTGTCCAGTTTGTACACGAAGTGCGTCCAGTTTTTGCCGTGACCCTCTCTACTCTTTCGTACATGCTATGTGGGGAAATGATGATACCATGCCAAGTTTCAACGTTTTCAGAGTTCATTTTGTAGTGATTTTCAATTTCACGGACGGTTAGCTCTCTAAACAAATCAATAAATGACTAAAAAACAGCAAATGATGTCAGAACATGTTGAAATTGATGACGTCGCTATCAATGCTGCATACTGAATGCAAAAAAATTCTGGATTTCGAATAAGTTTAAAAAATATTGAAGTGCCCGTGTAACAGATGAGTTCTCGTCCGAAACCCTGATACTCCGAAAGAGATTGTCCAGTTTGTACACGAAGTGCATCCAATTTTTGCTGTGACCCTCTCTACTCTTTCGCACATGCTATGCGGGTGAAATGATGATACCATGCCAAGTTTCAACTTTTTCATAGTTCATTTTGTAGTGATTTTCAATTTCACGGTCATTTAGCTCTCTAAACAAATCGGTAAATGACTGAAAAACAGCAAATGATGTCAGAACGTGTTGGAAATTGATGACGTCGCTTTGAATGCTGCATATTGAACGCAAAAGAAGTTGGGATTTCAAATAAGTTTAAAAAGCATTGAAGTGCCCGTGTAACAGATGAGTTCTCGTACGAAACCCTGATACTCCGAAAGAGATTGTCCAGTTTGTACACGAAGTGCGTCCAGTTTTTGCCGTGACCCTCTCTACTCTTTCGCACATGCTATGTGGGTGAAATGATGATACCATGCCAAGTTTCAACATTTTCAGAGTTCATTTTTTAGTGATTTTCATTTTCACGGTCATTTAGCTCTCTAAACAAATCGGTAAATGACTGAAAAACAACAAATGATGTCAGAACGTGTTGGAAATTGATGACATCGCTTTGAATGCTGCATACTGAATGCAAAAAAATTCTGGATTTCAAATAAGTTTAAAAAACATTGAAGTGCCCGTGTAGCAGACGAGTTTTCGTCCGAAATCCTGATACTCCGAAAGAGATAGTCCAGTTTGTACACGAAGTGCGTCCAATTTTTGCTGTGACC
>NC_057812.1:363612174-363619818 GCF_018294505.1 Triticum aestivum | reverse complement strand
TTTCAAATAAGTTTAAAAAACATTGAAGTGCCCGTGTAGCAGACGAGTTTTCGTCCGAAATCCTGATACTCCGAAAGAGATTGTCCAGTTTGTACATGAAGTGCGTCCAGTTTTTGCCGTGACCCCCTCTACTCTTTCGCACATGCTATGCGGGTGAAATGATGATACCATGCCAAGTTTCAACATTTTCAGAGTTCATTTTTTAGTGATTTTCAATTTCACGGTCATTTAGCTCTCTAAACAAATCGGTAAATGACTGAAAAACAACAAATGATGTCAGAACGTGTTGGAAATTGATGACATCGCTTTGAATGCTGCATATTGAGCGCAAAAAAATTCTGGATATGAAATAAGTTTAAAAAACATTGAAGTGCCCGCGTAGCAGACGAGTTTTCGTCCGAAATCCTGATACTCCAAAAGAGATTGTCTAGTTTGTACATGAAGTGCATCCAGTTTTTGTCGCGACCCTCTCTACTCTTTCGCACATGCTATGCGGGTGAAATGATGATACCACGTCAAGTTTCAACTTTTTCATAGTTCATTTTGTAGTGATTTTCAATTTCACGGTCATTTAGCTCTCTAAACAAATCGGTAAATGACTGAAAAACAGCAAATGATGTCAGAACGTGTTGGAAATTGATGACGTCGCTTTGAATGCTGCATATTGAACGCAAAAGAAGTTGGGATTTCAAATAAGTTTAAAAAGCATTGAAGTGACCGTGTAACAGATGAGTTCTCGTCGGAAACCCTGATACTCCGAAAGAGATTGTCCAGTTTGTACACGAAGTGCGTCCAGTTTTTGCCGTGACCCTCTCTACTCTTTCGCACATGCTATGTGGGTGAAATGATGATACCATGCCAAGTTTCAACATTTTCAGAGTTCATTTTTTAGTGATTTTCAATTTCACGGTCATTTAGCTCTCTAAACAAATCGGTAAATGACTGAAAAACAACAAATGATGTCAGAACGTGTTGGCAATTGATGACATCGCTTTGAATGCTGCATATTGAACGCAAAAAAATTCTGGATTTCAAATAAGTTTAAAAAACATTGAAGTGCCCGTGTAGCAGACGAGTTTTCGTCCGAAATCCTGATACTCCGAAAGAGATTGTCCAGTTTGTACACGAAGTGCGTCCAGTTTTTGCCGTAACCCTCTCTACTCTTTCGCACATGCTATGCGGGTGAAATGATGATACCATGCCAAGTTTGAACATTTTCAGAGTTCATTTTTTAGTGATTTTCAATTTCACGGTCATTTAGCTCTCTAAACAAATCGGTAAATGACTGAAAAACAGCAAATGATGTGAGAACATGTTGGAAATTGATGATGTTGCTTTGAATGCAGCATACTGAACGCAAAAAAAATCTGGTGTTCAAATAAGTTTAAAAAACATTGAAGTGCCCGTGTAACAGATGAGTTCTTGTCCGAAACCCTGATACTCCGAAAGAGATTGTCCAGTTTGTACACGAAGTGCGTCCAGTTTTTGCCGTGACCCTCTCTACTCTTTCGTACATGCTATGTGGTTGAAATGATGATACCATGCCAAGTTTCAACATTTTTAGAGTTCATTTTGTAGTGATTTTCAATTTCACGGACGGTTAGCTCTCTAAACAAATCGGTAAATGACTGAAAACAGCAAATGATGTCAGAACATGTTGAAATTGATGACGTCGCTATCAATGCTGCATACTGAATGCAAAAAAATTCTGGATTTCGAATAAGTTTAAAAAATATTGAAGTGCCCGTGTAACAGATGAGTTCTCGTCCGAAACCCTGATACTCCGAAAGAGATTGTCCAGTTTGTACACGAAGTGCATCCAATTTTTGCTGTGACCCTCTCTACTCTTTCGCACATGCTATGCGGGTGAAATGATGATACCATGCCAAGTTTCAACTTTTTCATAGTTCATTTTGTAGTGATTTTCAATTTCACGGTCATTTAGCTCTCTAAACAAATCGGTAAATGACTGAAAAACAGCAAATGATGTCAGAACATGTTGGAAATTGATGATGTCACTTTGAATGCTGCATACTAAACGCAAAAAAAATCTGGAGTTCAAATAAGTTGAAAAAACATTGAAGTGCCCGTGTAACAGATGAGTTCTTAACCGAAACCCTAATACTCCGAAAGAGATTGTCCAGTTTGTACACGAAGCGCGTCCAGTTTTTGCCGTGACCCTCTCTACTCTTTCGTACATGCTATGTGGGTGAAATGATGATACCATGCCAAGTTTCAACGTTTTCAGAGTTCATTTTGTAGTGATTTTCAATTTCACGGACGGTTAGCTCTCTAAACAAATTGGTAAATGACTGAAAAACAGCAAATGATGTCAGAACATGTTGAAATTGATGACGTTGCTTTCAATGCTGCATACTGAATGCAAAAAAATTCTGGATTTCAAATAAGTTTAAAAAATATTGAAGTGACCGTGTACCAGATGAGTTCTCGTCCGAAACCCTGATACTCCGAAAGAGATACTCCAGTTTGTACACGAAGTGCATCCAATTTTTGTTGTGACCCTCTCTACTCTTTCGCACATGCTATGCGGGTGAAATGATGATACCATGCCAAGTTTCAACATTTTTAGAGTTCATTTTTTAGTGATTTTCAATTTCACGGTCATTTAGCTCTCTAAACAAATCAGTAAATGACTGAAAAACAACAAATGATGTCAGAACGTGTTGGAAATTGATCACATCGCTTTGAATGCTGCATACTGAACGCAAAAAAATTCTGGATATCAAATAAGTTTAAAAAACATTGAAGTGCCCGTGTAGCAGACGAGTTTTCGTCCGAAATCCTGATACTCCAAAAGAGATTGTCTAGTTTGTACACGAAGTGCATCCAGTTTTTGTCGTGACCCTCCCTACTCATTCGCACATGCTATGCGGGTGAAATGATGATACCACGCCAAGTTTCAACTTTTTCATACTTCATTTTGTAGTGATTTTCAATTTCACGGTCATTTAGCTCTCTAAACAAATCGGTAAATGACTGAAAAACAGCAAATGATGTGAGAACATGTTGGAAATTGTTGACGTTGCTTTGAATGCTGCATACTGAATGCAAAAAAAATCTGGAGTTCAAATAAGTTTAAAAAACATGGAAGTGCCCGTGTAACAGATGAGTTCTTGTCCGAAACCCTGATACTCCGAAAGAGATTATCCAGTTTGTACACGAAGTGCGTCCCGTTTTTGCCGTGACCCTCTCTACTCTTTCGTACATGCTATGTGGGTGAAATGATGATACCATGCCAAGTTTCAACGTTTTCAGAGTTCATTTTGTAGTGATTTTCGATTTCACGGACGGTTAGCTCTCTAAACAAATCGGTAAATGACTGAAAAACAGCAAATGATGTCAGAACATGTTGAAATTGATGACGTCGCTTTCAATGCTGCATACTGAATGCAATAAAATTCTGGATTTCGAATAAGTTTAAAAAATATTGAAGTGCCCGTGTAACAGATGAGTTCTCGTCCGAAACCCTGATACTCCGAAAGAGATTGTCCAGTTTGTACACGAAGTGCATCCAATTTTTGCTGTGACCCTCTCTACTCTTTCGCACATGCTATGCGGGTGAAATGATGATACCATGCCAAGTTTCAACTTTTTCATAGTTCATTTTGTAGTGATTTTCAATTTCACGGTCATTTAGCTCTCTAAACAAATCGGTAAATGACTGAAAAACAGCAAATGATGTCACAACATGTTGGAAATTGATGATGTCACTTTGAATGCTGCATACTGAACGCAAAAAAAATCTGGAGTTCAAATAAGTTTAAAAAACATTGAAGTGCCCGGGTAACAAATGAGTTCTCGTCCGAAACCCTGATACTCCGAAAGAGATTGTCCAGTTTGCACTCGAAGTGCGTCCATTTTTTGCCTGACCCTCTCTACTCTTTCGCACATGCTATGCGGGTGAAATGATGATACCATGACAAGTTTCAACACTTCCAGAGTTCATTTTGTAGTGATTTTCAATTTCACGGTCGGTTAGCTCTCTAAACAAATCGGTAAATGACTAAAAAACAGCAAATGATGTCAGAACGTGTTGGAAATTGATGACTTCGCTTTGAATGCTGCATACTGAATGAAAAAAATCTGGATTTCAAATAAGTTTAAAAAACATTGACGTGCCCGTGTAACAGATGAGTTCTCGTCCGTAACACTGATACTCTGAAAGAGATTGTCCAGTTTGTACACGAAGTGCATCTAGTTTTTGCCGTGACCCTCTCTACTCTTTCGCACATGCTATGCGGGTGAAATGATGATACCATGCCAAGTTTCAACATTTTCAGAGTTCATTTTGTAGTGATTTTCAATTTCACGGTCATTTAGCTCTCTAAACAAATCGGTAAATGACTGAAAAACAGCAAATGATGTCAGAACATGTTGGAAATTGATGACGTTGCTTTGAATTCTGCATATTGAACGCAAAAGAAATTGGGATTTCAAATAAGTTTAAAAAGCATGGAAGTGCCTGTGTAACAGATGAGTTCTCGTCCGAAACCCTGATACTCTGAAAGAGATTGTCCAGTTTGTAAATGAAGTGCGTCTTGTTTTTGCCGTGACCCTCTCTACTCTTTCGCACATGCTATGCGGGTGAAATGATGATACCATGCCAAGTTTCAACATTTTCAGAGTTCATTTTTTTAGTTATTTTCAATTTCACGGTCATTTAGCTCTCTAAACAAATCGGTAAATGACTGAAAAACAACAAATGATGTCAGAACGTGTCGGAAATTGATGACATCGCTTTGAATGTTGCATAGTGAACGCAAAAAAATTCTGGATTTCAAAGTTTAAAAAACATTGAAGTGCCCGTGTAACAGACGAGTTTTCATTCGAAACCCTGATACTGCAAAAGAGATTGTCCAGTTTGTACACGAAGTGCGTCCAGTTTTTGCCGTGACCCTCTCTACTCTTTCGCACATCCTATGCGGGTGAAATGATGATACCATGTCAAGTTTCAACTTTTTCATAGTTCATTTTGTCATGATTTTCAATTTCACGGTCATTTCGCTCTCTAAACAAATCGGTAAATGACTGAAAAACAACAAATGTTGTCAGAAGGTTTTGTAAATTTATGACGTCGCTTTGAATGCTGCATACTGAACGCAAAAAAAATCTAGAGTTCAAACCTATACCTACTAATAAAGCAAGGTGTGTTTCTCCAATTTTTTCATCCGTTCATCGTCGAAAAGTTTTTCTTTCTATCCGAGGTGGTACTAAACTTTTGTGCGTCTTCTCCGCTAGAAAAGAAAAAAGATTTATCCAGAATACCGTCATTGGGCCGCGTGCGCTCCGACCCAACAAGCCCAGCAATTTATTATTGCCCACATCGTTGGGAAGGCCTTATTTGTTGCATGGGGCGAGGAATAGTTAAAGTTTCGCACAGGGCGCCTAAGACTGGGCCGGCCCGTTTCCCCTTTTTGGTTGTTATATTTCTATTTTTCTTTTTCTGTTCCTTTCTATTTCTCTTTTATATTTTTTTTCCTTTTTTCCGTACTGTTTAATTATTTTTTTCTTTTTCAAAAAATCTTCAAGATTTATTTATAAAAATTACATTTTATCAAATGTTCCATAGTTTAAAAAACATTGAAGTGCCCGTGTAACAGATGAGTTCTTGTCCGAAACACTGATACTCTGAAAGAGATTGTCCAGTTTGTACACGAAGTGCATCTAGTTTTTCCGTGACCCTCTCTACTCTTTCGCACATGCTATGCGGGTGAAATGATGATACCATGCCAAGTTTCAACATTTTCAGAGTTCATTTTTGTAGTGATTTTCAATTTCACGGTCATTTAGCTCTCTAAACAAATCGGTAAATGACTAAAAAAACAGCAAATGATGTCAGAACGTGTTGGGAATTGATGACGTCGCTTTGAATGCTGCATATTGAACGCAAAAGAAGTTGGGATTTCAAATAAGTTTAAAAAGCATTGAAGTGCCCGTGTAACAGATGAGTTCTCGTCCGAAACCCTGATACTCCGAAAGAGATTGTCCAGTGTGTACACGAAGTGCGTCCAGTTTTTGTCGTGACCCTCTCTACTCTTTCGCACATGCTATGCGGGTGAAATGATGATACCATGCCAAGTTTCAACATTTTCAGAGATCATTTTTTAGTGATTTTCAATTTCACGGTCATTTAGCTCTCTAAACAAATCGGTAAATGACTGAAAAACAACAAATGATGTCAGAACGTGTTGGAAATTGATGACATCGCTTTGAATGATGCATATTGAACGCAAAAAAAATTTGGATATCAAATAAGTTTAAAAAACATTGAAGTGCCCGTGTAGCAGACGAGTTTTCGTCCGAAATCCTAATACTCCAAAAGAGATTGTCTAGTTTGTACACGAAGTGCATCCAGTTTTTGTCGTGACCCTCTCTACTCTTTCGCGCATGCTATGCGGGTGAAATAATGATACCACGCCAAGTTTCAACTTTTTCATAGTTCATTTTGTAGTGATTTTCAATTTCACGGTCATTTAGCTCTCTAAACAAATCGGTAAATGACTGAAAAACAACAAATGATGTCAGAACGTGTTGGAAATTGATGACATCGCTTTGAATGCTGCATACTGAACGCAAAAAAATCTAGATTTCAAATAAGTTTAAAAAACATTGAGGTGCCCATGTAACAGATGAGTTCTCGTCCGAAACCCTGATACTCCGAAAGAGATTGTCCAGTTTGTACAGAAGTGCGTCCAGTTTTTGCCCTGACCCTCTCTACTCTTTCGCACATGCTATGCGGGTGAAATGATGATACCATGCCAAGTTTCAACATTTTTGGAGTTCATTTTGTAGTGATTTTCAATTTCACGGTCATTTAGCTCTCTAAACAAATCGGTAAATGACTGAAAAACAGTAAATGATGTCAGAATGTGTTGGAAATTGATGACGTCGCTTTGAATTCTGCATATTGAACGCAAAAGAAATTGGGATTTCAAATAAGTTTAAAAAGCATGGAAGTGCACGTGTAACAGATGAGTTCTCGTCCGAAACCCTGATACTCCGAAAGAGATTGTCCAGTTTGTAAATGAAGTGCATCTAGTTTGTGCCGTGACCCTCTCTACTCTTGTGCACATGCTATGCGGGTGAAATGATGATACCATGCCAAGTTTACCATTTTCAGAGTTCATTTTGTAGTGATTTTCATTTTCACGGTCATTTAGCTCTCTAAACAAATCGGTAAATGACTGAAAAACAGCAAATGATGTCAGAACGTGTTGGAAATTGATGACGTCGCTTTGAATGCTGCATATTGAACACAAAAGAAGTTGGGATTTAAAATAAGTTTAAAAAGCATTGAAGTGCCCGTGTAACAGATGAGTTCTCGTCCGAAACCCTGATACTCCGAAAGAGATTGTCCAGTTTGTACACGAAGTGCGTCCAGTTTTTGCCGTGACCCTCTCTACTCTTTCGCACATGCTATGCGGGTGAAATGATGATACCATGCCAAGTTTCAACATTTTCAGAGTTCATTTTTTAGTGATTTTCAATTTCACGGTCATTTAGCTCTCTAAACAAATCGGTAAATGACTGAAAAACAACAAATGATGTCAGAACGTGTTGGAAATTGATGACATCGCTTTGAATGTTGCATACTGAACGCAAAAAAATTCTGGATTTCAAATA
>NC_057812.1:363064374-363250060 GCF_018294505.1 Triticum aestivum | reverse complement strand
GGCGGGGTCGGCGACATTGACCCGCGGGCGCGTGCGGGAAGAGATGGGCTCGAGGGGCCCGATCCGGGCCTCGTCGGGCCGGCGGCGTGGGGCGGCGGCGGAAGACACGTGTCGGATGCCGGTTCGCTGAGGGGGCGGAGGACGTGTCCGGCCGGCGGCGGACGTGTCCAGCGGCGCGAAGGGTTGGATCTAGGGTTGGACTGCGTGAAAATTTCGGAGGGGAGCACCTATTTATAGGTAGGAGGAGGTAGGAGTGTCCAAATGAGGTGTAGTTTTCGTCACACGATCGTGATCTGACAACGGAGGGCATGGAAGTGGTTTAGATGGGTTATTGGTCTGTTTTGGAGGGGTGTTGGGCTGCAACACAAAAGAGGCCTTTGCGGTTACCCGGTTAACCGTTGGAGCATCAAACAGAGTCCAAATGGAATGAAATTTGTCAGGCGGTCTACCGGTGGTGTACCGAGGCCACTTGGAAAATCTTGGTCCATTCCGAGAATGTTTAACACCCGCTCACGAAAAGAGACAAAAGGGGTGCGCCGATGCATGTAGGAGTGTCGGATTGCAAAACGGACAACGGGGAAAATGCTCGGATGCATGAGACGAACACGTATGCAAATGAGATGCACATGATGACATGATATGAAATGCATGACAAGAACAAAAACAAAACGAAGACAAAAACCCAACCACGAAGGGAATCTCATAACTTAAAGCCGGAAAAGACAAGAGTCAGAGTTACAAATATGGCAAGTTACAACCGGGGTGTTACAACACTCCACCACTATGAGAGGACCTCGTCCTGAGATCTAGGACTGAAAGAACTCCTGATATTCGAAACGGAGGTGGTCCTCGTGTTCCTAGGTGGCTTCTCGGTCGGAATGGTGTGACCACTTCACTTTCAGGAATTTGATTGACTTGTTGCGAGTCTTGCGCTCAGTTTCTTCAAGAATAGCAACGGGATGCTCATGGTAAGATAAATCTTCTTCGAGATCAATCTCTTCGAAGTTGATGGTGCGCTCAGGAGTCTTGAAGCACTTGCAAAGCTGTGACACATGAAGTACATCGTGCATGTTTGCAAAGTTGGACGGAAATTCAAGTTGATAGGTGAGATCGCCTCTTTTGCCAGTGATCTTGAAAGGACCCACGTATCTAGGGGCAAGCTTCACTTTGATACCGAAGCGACGAGTACCTTTCATTGGAGAGACGCGGAGGTAGACATGGTCTCCGATCTTGAAAGCCAAGTCACAGTGCTTGCTATCATAGTAACTCTTCTGGCGAGATTGCGTGGCTTTGAGATTTTCATGTATGACTTTGCACATTTCTTCAGCCTCTGTGATTAAGTCGTTGCCAAGAAGTTGGCGTTCACCAGTCTCTGACCAATTGAGAGGGGTACGACACTTTCTGCCATAGAGAATCTTGAATGGAGCCTTGCCCGAACTCACTTGGAAGCTATTGTTATAGGAGAACTTGGCATATGGAAGACAATCTTCCCACTTCATACCAAAGGAAATGACACAAGCCCTGAGCATATCTTCAAGGATTTGATTGACTCGCTCGACTTGGCCACTAGTTTGAGGATGGAAAGCTGTGCTGAAGCGAATGTTGGTGCCCATGGCCTTCTGGAAGGAGTCCCAGAATTTAGAAGTGAAGATGCTTCCACGATCTAAAGATATCAATTGTGGAATGCCGTCTGAGGGAGTCCTGGATTAGGGGGTCTTCGGACAGCCGGACTATATCCTTTGGCCGGACTGTTAGACTATGAAGATACAAGATTGAAGACTTCGTCTCGTGTCCGGATGGGACTCTCCTTGGCGTGGAAGCCAAGCTAGGCAGTACGGATATGGATATCTCCTCCTTTATAACCGACCTTGTGTAACCCTAGCCCTCTCCGGTGTCTATATAAACCGGAGCGTTTTAGTCCGTAGAACAACAACAACAACAGACAATCATACCATAGGCTAACTTCTAGGGTTTAGCCTCTCTGATCTCGTGGTAGATCTACTCTTGTACTACCCATATCATCAATATTAATCGAGCAGGACATAGGGTTTTACCTCCATCAAGAGGGCCCGAACCTGGGTAAAACTTTGTGTCCCCTGCCTCCTGTTACCATCCGCCTAGATGCACAGTTCGGGATCTCCTACCCGAGATCCACCGGTTTTGACACCGACATTGGTGCTTTCATTGAGAGTTCCTCTGCGTCGTCGGCGTTAGGCTTGATGGCTCCTTCTATCATCGTTAGCGATGCAGTCCAGGGTGAGAGTTTTTTCCCCTGACAGATTTTTGTATTCGGCGGCTTTGCACTGCGGGCCAATTCGCTTGTCCATCTGGAGCAGATTGAAAGCTACGCCCCTAGCCATCAGGTCAGGTTTGGAAGCTTGAACGACACGGCCGATATCCTCGGAGACTTGATCTTCGACGGATTCGAGCCTCTGCCTTGTGCGTCACGCGGTCATGATGAGTACAATTTAGCTCTACCATCCGACAGTGTTCAGGAGATCGCACCGGCAGCCGCTCCGACCCTCAATTCGGAGCCAATTGCGCCGTCCATGGACGGGTGGATGGCCCCTGCCATGGAGGCCTTACCCTCATCCGCGATCGAGCCGAACATCAACCTTACTCTGCACGAGAGCCGTGTTGACAAACTGCCGGATCTCTCTCCGGCCACGGACTCCGAACCGCCTGCGCCCGTTCCTATCGAATCCGATTGGGCGCCGATCATGGAGTTTATCTCCGCGGATATCTTGATGAGGACATCAATACCATTGTTACACCCACAGCCCCTGCTGCTATACATACTGGACCAATTACTAGAGCTCGCGCACGCCAACTAAATTACTAGGTACTTTCGTTTCTTGGTAATGATTCTAATGTTCATGAGAATATGATGCTGCCTAAATTGGATACATTTGTTTTGCTTCAAATGAAGGGCCTAGCTTGGAGAAGGATAAACATTGGAGCAAGAGAAAGCATGGAGATGATGGCATGCGCAAGGGGAACAAGAACGGAGTTACGAGTGATGATTTCGGGTCTTTGAAGCCACCATAACGAGTGCATGAAGCCTTGGACGAAATATACAAGATGCCACTTCATAAATTTCGTCCCGAGGCTATTATAGGTGTTGCGTCACCTTTTTATTGGGCCAGGCCCATGTAATTTCGAAATACATTAGTATAGGCTATTTTTAGAGTCCGTATGTGTGGGGAAACAAGAGATAGGGTTGATTTCGGACCCCTCCACCAAGGGCCACGAAATTCCCCCTCTCTTCCTCCATATATACAGCCCTTAGGGCACCGTTTAGACTTTGGGTTTTGTTTAGATTAAAGTTCGCCATAGCTGCAACTTCGCGTACTTCGTTTGTGTTCAACGACCAGACAAAGGCGTCACAGAACCCCACCTTGATCAATAAAGCTTTCATCTTATATTCGCAATATCCAGATTGCAATCTTATTTTCTTGCTTGTTCTTCGTTTGCTCGCAGGAAACAGACCCTCGTGGTCAGGTTGATCGTGCTCCGGCGTGGTCAATAACCTCTCGGAGTTGGTTTAGCGATTGCTAAGGCGCTACGTCCTCGCACGTTCGTAGTCGGATCGTCAAAGTCGACTTCCACCAAAGCGATATCCATCATCTCATCGAAAGACGGGACACCTTTGCCTCTATCAAGTGGTATCAGATTTCCAGGTTGCTCGGTGAGATTTTATAGTTTTTCGTAGTTTAGATCAAGTTTGTTCTTCATACCTATAGTCCACGAAAAAGCCAAATTTTTTTTAGGGTTAGTTCATCCCATCTGAAACAATCTGAGCCTTTGCATAATCTTTTCTGTATTTGCTTTGTTGAATTTGCGGTTGCATCGTCGTGTCAAGTTGCTGGTCTTAGCGTCTAGTCCTTTAGAGTTTCGAGTTCTGTTCACAGGTTGTCACGTCATCGCTGCCATATATCACCATCGCATCATCATCGTCGCTGCTGCCATATACCACCACCACATATTCACCGCCAATCCGAGTCCATATACGCCACCACATATCCGCCGCCATCACGCCAATCCGAGTCCACCTGCAACATATATCCGCCACCAGTCCGAGTTCCACCAGATTCATCTCCGCCACCAGTCCTATTCCGACTCCAGTATTTTGTTACTCTGTTTTGGATTTCCAGATCACGCAATACTCCGAGTCGTGACAGCTAAGGAGTCCCCAACTTCCGTGCTACCCGTAGTAGAGAAATAGTTCCAAACTCAAAAAAAAAACTAAGTCTGGAAAATTCTGGCTAGGCAGTTTCTAGACCATTTGTAGACTTTTTCGAAAAAAAATTGTTGCGGAGGAAAAAAAACAAAAGAGAATTTTTTTTTCAGAGTGTGCTCCTCCCTTGTTTACGTGTCGCGCCGTGATTTTGTTGGTGTTCTAGGCTCGCGTCTCTAGCACAGTCTAGCCTAGGACCAGCACAATACCGTCGTTGAGCGTTTATTCAACTTTGCATCTCTGAATTGATTATTGCTGACCCTTTTTGCTACCATATTATAAGCCTTCCCAGCTCCACATACATCTACGTCGTGCATTTGACTCTCCCTGGTAATCGCTCTATCCAAGCTTTGAGAGTTTTTGACTACAACGGTTGCCGATCACCGCCTGCTGCTGGGTAAGAACTGGTAAGAATTTGAGATTTGCTTGACGGATTTGTGACACCCACCACCACCTCTTGTTAGTAGTCTGTAGGATCATATTCTTGTGTGTTTCTATTGCTGCTAACCATGCCAGGATCACAAGCCGACGAGACTGACTGGGAGAACATGATGAATAAGGATTTGCATGATAAATTTCAGCAAATGATGAGTGGACAGGTGCAAGATGTGCTAAACAGATTTGAAGAGGCCATGGAGAAGATAGATGGCATGGAGAAGACGTTCGAAACAAAGCTCGATAACAAGTTTAATGAATTGCTCGCGCGTCTTCCACCACCACCACCCGCTGCACCTAACGCACCTCTCCAACAACAACAACAACGACTACCTCCACGTCGCAAAACAGACCTCCGCCGAGCGAGCCGTGTTCCTCTAGCGTTTGGCCAAACTGTTGGTGCTGCTGTTGATACTTCTGTGGCTCCTGCTGCTGATGCGGAGGAGGATGATTATGTGGGAGATTACGAGGATGAGGTTGCTCAAAATTAGAACTATGTGCAACCACCTGCACCACAACCACCAGGTCGTCCACATGCAAATAATCACAATGGTAGGGCTTTCCCTCAGGTACGAGATCATGACCATCTTCCTAAACTAAAATTGAATATTCCACCTTTCGAGGGTAGATATGTTCCTGATATATATCTTACTTTGGAGTTAGAAACTGAACAACGATTTACATGTTTACAATATCCCGAGGAGAGACGGGTTGCCGCTGCTGTTTGTGCTTTCACTAGTTTTGCATGTGTATGGTGGTCTGAACATTGTAGATTATATCCTATTCCAACTACTTGGGCTGCTTTGAAAACTGCTATGCGTACTCGTTGGGTTCCACCATATTATCAACGTGAATTGCTTCAAAAATTACAGCGCTTAAGCCAAGGAATTTTTTTTGTAGAAGAATATTATCAGGAATTACAAACTGGCATGATTAGATGTGGTATTGTTGAGGAGAATGAAGCTATGCTTGCACGTTTTCTGGGTGGATTAAATAGAGAGATTCAGACCATTCTAGACTATAAGGAGTATACTAATATCAGTCGTTTACTCCATCTTGCCTGTAAAGCTGAACGTGAAGTGCAGGATCGACAAGCATTGGCGCGAACTAACTTTTCTGCAGGCCGACCTTCATCATGGACACCACGTGCATCTTCTACTTCAACTGCACCAGCACCTCAATCAGGTGCCACCTCCAGCCGTGATACAAGAAAACAGGCACAACCACCATTATCTGCCAAGAGCGCACCTGCCGGGCCTGCACAGAGTTCTTCTTCTTCCAGGGCATCAACAGGGCACACAAGTGATATTATTTGTCGTCGTTGTAAGGGAGGAGGTCATTATGCGAGAGAATGCAAATCTCCGCGTGTGATGATTGCTACCGAGGGTGGTGGATATGAGTCCGCTAGTGACTATGATGAGGAGACATTGGCTCTTATTACACGTGAAGAACATGGTGGAGATGATTCTGATCATGAGACGCAATACATGGCTCCTGAAGACGCTGGCAGGTATGAATGTGTAGTTGCTCAACGTGTTTTGAGTGTGCAGGTCACACAAGCTGAGCAAAATCAGAGGCACAATTTGTTCCATACCAAGGGAGTTGTGAAGGAACGTTCTGTGCGCGTCATAATAGACGGAGGGAGCTGCAACAACTTGGCTAGCATGGAGATGGTGGAGAAGCTTTCTCTCACCACAAGACCACATCCACATCCTTACTACATCCAATGGTTCAACAACAGCGGGAAGGTTAAGGTAACACGTACTGTTCGTGTGCATTTTAGTATCTCTACATATGCTGATTATGTTGATTGTGATGTGGTACCTATGCAACCATGTTCCTTATTACTTGGTAGACCATGGCAATTTGATAAAAAATTTGTACACCATGGTAGAAACAATCACTATACTCTTGTTCATAAGGATAAAAATATTACTTTGCTTCCTATGACTCCTGATTCCATTTTGCAAGATGATATTAATAGAGCTAATAAAGCAAAACAGGAGAAGAATAAGAGTGAAAATCAGATTGTGGCAAAAGAATTTGAGCAACAAATGAAGCCTAATAATAAACCATCTAGTGTTGCTTCTGAAATTAAATTGAAAAGTGCATGTTTATTTGCCACCAAATCTGATATTGATGAGCTAGATTTCAGCAAATCTGTTTGCTATGCTTTTGTGCGCAAAGAGGCATTATTTTCATTCGAGGACGTGCCTTCCTCTTTGCCTCCTGCTGTCACTAACATTTTGCAGGAGTTCGCTGACGTCTTTCCACAAGACGTGCCACCGGGATTACCGCCTATTCGAGGGATTGAGCATCAGATTGACTTAATTCCCGGTGCTTCACTGCCAAACCGTGCACCATACCGTACCAATCCAGAGGAGACGAAGGAGATTATGCGTCAAGTACAAGAGCTTCTCGACAAAGGTTATATACGCGAATCCCTTAGTCCTTGTGCTGTTCCTAATATTCTAGTGCCGAAAAAGGATGGTACATCACGTATGTGTGTTGATTGTATAGGCATCAATAATATTACTATTCGTTATCGTCATCCTATTCCTAGGCTAGATGATATGCTTGATGAATTGAGTGGCTCTACAATATTCTCCAAAGTTGATTTGCATAGTGGATACCATCAAATTCGTATGAAATTGGGAGATGAATGGAAAACAGCATTTAAAACTAAGTTTGGATTATATGAGTGGTTAGTCATGCCTTTTGGGTTAACTAATGCACCTAGTACTTTCATGAGATTAATGAACGAAGTTTTACGTGCTTTCATTGGACGATTTGTGGTAGTTTACTTTGATGACATATTGATTTATAGCAGATCTTTGGAAGAACATTTGGAACATTTACGGGCCGTTTTTATTGCTCTACGTGATGCACGTTTGTTTGGTAACCTTGGGAAGTGCACCTTTTGCACCGACCGAGTATCTTTTCTTGGCTATGTTGTTACTCCACAGGGAATTGAAGTTGATAAAGCCAAGATTGAAGCTATTGAGAGTTGGCCGCAGCCCAAAACGGTCACACAAGTGAGGATTTTCTTGGCCTCGCTGGATTCTATAGGCGTTTTGTGAGAGATTTTAGCACCATTGCTGCACCTCTCAATGAGCTTACAAAGAAAGATGTGCCTTTTCTTTGGGGTACCGCGCAGGAAGAAGCCTTCACGGTATTGAAAGATAAGTTGACACATGCTCCTTTACTCCAACTTCCTGATTTTAATAAGACTTTTGAGCTTGAATGTGATGCTAGTGGAATTGGATTAGGAGGTGTGTTATTACAAGATGGCAAACCGGTTGCATACTTTTCTGAAAAATTGACTGGGCCTAGTCTGAATTATTCTACTTATGATAAAGAATTATATGCTCTTGTTCGGACTTTAGAAACATGGCAACATTATTTATGGCCCAAAGAATTTGTTATACATTCTGATCATGAATCTTTGAAACATATTAAAAGTCAAGCTGAACTGAATCATAGACATGCTAAATGGGTTGAATTCATTGAGACTTTGCCTTATGTCATTAAACACAAGAAGGGAAAAGAAAATGTTATTGCTGATGCATTGTCTCGTCGCTATACTATGCTTTCACAACTTGACTTCAAAATATTTGGTTTGGAGACCATCAAAGATCAATATGTGCATGATGCTGATTTTAAAGATGTAATGCAGAATTGTAAAGAAGGAAGAATGTGGAACAACTTTGTCGTTAACGATGGATTTGTGTTTCGTGCTAACAAGCTATGCATTCCAGCTAGCTCCGTTCGTCTTTTGTTGTTGCAGGAGGCGCATGGAGGAGGATTAATGGGACACTTTGGCGTGAAGAAGACGGAGGACGTACTTGCTACACATTTCTTTTGGCCAAAGATGAGACGGGATGTTGAGCGTTTTATTGCTCGCTGCACTACATGTCAAAAAGCTAAGTCACGACTCAATCCTGATGGTTTATATATGCCTTTGCCTGTACCTAGTGTTCCTTGGGAGGATATATCTATGGACTTTGTTTTAGGTTTACCTCGAACAAAGAAGGGGAGGGATAGCATATTTGTTGTCGTGGATAGATTCTCGAAAATGGCACACTTTATACCATGTCATAAAAGCGATGATGCTGTTAATGTTGCTGATTTGTTCTTTCGTGAAATTATTCGCTTGCATGGTGTGCCAAATACTATTGTTTCAGATCGTGATACTAAATTTCTTAGCCACTTTTGGAGATGTTTATGGGCTAAGTTGGGGACTAAACTGCTTTTTAGTACTACTTGTCACCCCCAAACTGATGGACAAACTGAAGTAGTCAATAGAACGTTGTCTACTATGCTTAGGGCTGTTTTGAAGAATAATAAGAAAATGTGGGAGGAATGCTTGCCTCATATTGAATTTGCTTATAATCGTGATGAGGACATGACTACCTTGGATATGACCAAAAATATTGCATATATGCATATTTGTCAGGTGATTTCTAGTGCAAACTATTCAATAATCTATTTATGTTATCCAGAACAAAAATACTTCACACACTTTTGTGTTTTGTCTAATTGCAGGTGTATGGGACATTTGTACAATCCACATATGAAGATAAGGAAGAAAGAGATGTTTATTTGCTGTCCAAAAAGTTCTCTCACGTCACTTTTGGCCCAAGAGAAGATAGAGTCCAAGTCTCTCACGTTCTGGATTCAGATTCGGACTGCACAGACACACCTGACTCAAAACGCACACAAGTTTTTCATACGGACTCCGAATTGGGTGATTCTTTTTTTGTTGGAAACTAGATTTCGTGCACTTTCCAACCCAATTGGAATCACCTTCAAATTCGTCCGGAGCGTTGAGTTGTGGACGAAACAATCTGATGCTGTAGCAGAATCCGAGTCAAACTACAAGTCCAAAGGTGTTACATCACCTCCACTTGGGCCCATTGGCCTTGTACGACCTAGATTTAGTTTTAGGCTGCCTTGGGACGTCCTCCCACCTCCTTGGCCGCCACCCCTTGCTCCTATATAAGTAGATCCATCTAGTAGCTTTTCCTTGGAATTTGTTATACATTCTGATCATGAATCTTTGAAACATATTAAAAGTCAAGCTAAACTGAATCGTAGACATGCTAAATGGGTTGAATTCATTGAGACTTTCCCTTATGTCATTAAACACAAGAAGGGAAAAGAAAATGTTATTGCTGATGCATTGTCTCGTCGCTATACTATGCTTTCACAACTTGACTTCAAAATATTTGGTTTAGAGACCATCAAAGATCAATATGTGCATGATGCTGATTTTAAAGATGTAATGCATAATTGTAAAGAAGGAAGAATGTGGAACAAGTTTGTTGTTAACGATGGATTTGTGTTTCGTGCTAACAAGCTATGCATTCCAGCTAGCTCCGTTCGTCTTTTGTTGTTGCAGGAGGCGCATGGAGGAGGATTAATGGGACACTTTGGCGTGAAGAAGACAGAGGACGTACTTGCTACACATTTCTTTTGGCCAAAGATGAGACGGGATGTTGAGCGTTTTATTGCTCGCTGCACTACATGTCAAAAAGCTAAGTCACGACTCAATCCTCATGGTTTATATATGCCTTTGCCTGTACCTAGTGTTCCTTGGGAGGATATATCTATGGACTTTGTTTTAGGTTTACCTCGAACAAAGAAGGGGAGGGATAGCATATTTGTTGTCGTGGATAGATTCTCGAAAATGGCACACTTTATACCATGTCATAAAAGCGATGATGCTATTAATGTTGCTGATTTGTTCTTTCGTGAAATTATTCGCTTGCATGGTGTGCCAAATACTATTGTTTCAGATCGTGATACTAAATTTCTTAGCCACTTTTGGAGATGTTTATGGGCTAAGTTGGGGACTAAACTGCTTTTTAGTACTACTGGTCACCCCCAAACTGATGGCCAAACTGAAGTAGTCAATAGAACATTGTCTACTATGCTTAGGGCTGTTTTGAAGAGTAATAAGAAAATGTGGGAGGAATGCTTGCCTCATATTGAATTTGCTTATAATCGTTCATTGCATTCTACTACTAAGATGTGCCCTTTTGAAGTTGTGTATGGTTTCCTACCTCGTGCACCTATTGATTTGTTGCCTCTTCCATCTTCGGAGAAGGTTAATTTTGATGCTAAACAACGTGCTGAATTGGTTTAAAAAATGCATGAGTTAACTAAGGAAACATTGAGCGTATGAATGCTAAATATAAACTTGCTGGAGATAAGGGTAGAAAACATGTTGTGTTTGCACCTGGAGATCTTGTTTGGTTACATTTGTGTAAAGATAGATTTCCTGATTTGCGCAAATCAAAGCTAATGCCACGTGCTGATGGTCCCTTTAAGGTGTTAGAGAAAATAAATGATAATGCATACAAACTTGAGCTGCCTGCAGATTTTGGGGTTAGTCCCACTTTTAACATTGCAGATTTGAAGCCTTATTTGGGTGAGGAAGATGAGCTTCCGTCGAGGACGACTTCATTTCAAGAAGGGGAGGATGATGAAGACATCAATACCATTGTTACACCCACAGCCCCTGTTGCTATACATACTGGACCAATTACTAGAGCTCGCGCACGCCAACTAAATTACCAGGTGCTTTCGTTTCTTGGTAATGATTCTAATGTTCATGAGAATATGATGCTGCCTAAATTGGATACATTTGTTTTGCTTACAAATGAAGGGCCTAGCTTGGAGAAGGATAAACATTGGAGCAAGAGAAAGCATGGAGATGATGGCATGCGCAAGGGGAACAAGAACGGAGTTACGAGTGATGATTTCGGGTCTTTGAAGCCACCATAACGAGTGCATGAAGCCTTGGACGAAATATACAAGATGCCACTTCATAAATTTCGTCCAGAGGCTATTATAGGTGTTGCGTCACCTTTTTATTGGGCCAGGCCCATGTAATTTCGAAATACATTAGTATAGGCTATTTTTAGAGTCCGTATGTGTGGGGAAACAAGAGATAGGGTTGATTTCGGACCCCTCCACCAAGGGCCACGAAATTCCCCCTCTCTTCCTCCATATATACAGCCCTTAGGGCACCGTTTAGACTTTGGGTTTTGTTTAGATTAAAGTTTGCCATAGCTGCAACTTCGTGTACTTCGTTTGTGTTCAACGACCAGACAAAGGCGTCACAGAACCCCACCTTGATCAATAAAGCTTTCATCTTATATTCGCAATATCCAGATTGCAATCTTAGTTTCTTGCTTGTTCTTCGTTTGCTCACAGGAAACAGACCCTCATGGTCAGGTTGATCGTGTTCCGGCATGGTCAATAACCTCTCGGAGTTGGTTTAGCGGTTGCTAAGGCGCGACGTCCTCGCACGTTCGTAGTCGGATCGTCAAAGTCGACTTCCACCAAAGCGATATCCATCATCTCATCGAAAGACGGGACACCTTTGCCTCTATCATATCTTTCAGCACTCGCCCTTCGGCGACATACTGAACTCATTAAGGTCTCTCTCCTTGTCAGGAGGATCCTGGCCGAACTATGTCTGGCAGGACTGGGATGTGGATGACGAAGAAATTCGCGGCCCACCCACCACCCACTTAGTAGCCACTGTCGATGAATTAACCGACATGCTCGACTTCGACTCCGAAGACATCAACGGCATGGACGACGATGCGGGAGATGAAGATGAACCACTGCCCACAGGGCACTAGACAGCCACCTCATCATACGATATATACATGGTGGATACACCCAAAGAAGGCAATGGCGACGAGACAGCGGAGGATGACCCCTCCAAGAAGCAACCCAAGCGCCGACGTCAGCGGCGCCGCTCTAAGTCCCGCCAAAGCAAAAGTGGTGATACCGGCACAGGAGATAATAACACTCCGGATAGTGCCGAAGATAACAACAATCCCCTCCAGCAAGATTTAGAGCAGGAGGATGGAGGAGCCAGCCCTCTTGAGAGAGCGGCAAATGGAGAAGCAAAGGGTGATAATTACATGCCCCCTCCGAAGACGAGGCAAGCCTCGGTGATGACGAATTCGCCGTGCCAGAGGATCCCGTCGAACAAGAGCGCTTCAAGCGCCGGCTTATGGCCACGACAAATAGCCTTAAAAAAAGCAACAATAGCTTCAAGCTGATCAAGATCTGCTAGCTGACAGATGGACTGAAGTCCTCGCGGCCGAGGAATATAAACTTGAGCGCCCCTCCAAGAGTTACCCAAAATGCAGGTTGCTACCTCGACTAGAGGAAGAAGCGTATGACGCGGCTGATCGGCCACCTCGTGGCCGTGATAGAGAGGCATTCCAGCTAAAAGCTCAGCCCGCACCCCGATGCCATTCAAATAAAAAGGCATGGGGAAATACGCCAGACCTGTGAGACGTATTGGAGGACAAAGCAAAACATGCAAGATCGATCTATGGATCACGAGGGCGCGCCACTATGCGAGACGATAAATGTCACGCCGGATATAGTAAAAGTCAATCCGGTCGGGCTGAACACAGCGGGCAAGAGCCATTCGAGCTGCGTCGCGATATAGCCCAATATAGAGGCACCGCGCACACCCTATGCTTCACAGACGAAGTAATGGATCACCAAATCCCATAGGGTTTCAAACCCGTAAATATTGAATCATACGACGGCACAACAGATCCTGCGGTATGGACCGAGGATTTCCTCCTCCACATCCACGTGGCCCGCGGCTATGACTTACACGCCATCAAATACCTCCCACTAAAGCTCAAAGGACCAGCGCGGCATTGGCTTAACAGCTTGCCAGCAGAGTCCATTAGCTGCTGGGAAGATCTGGAAGCCGCATTCCTTGACAACTTTCAGGGCACTTATGTGCAACCACCAGACGCCGATGACTTGAGCCACATAATTCAGTAGCCAGAAGAATCGGCCAGGCAATTCTGGACATGGTTCCTAACAAAGAAAAATCAAATCGTCGACTGTCCGGATGCAGAGGCCCTAGCAGCCTTCAAGCATAACATCTGCGACGAGTGGCTTGCCCGGCACCTTGGACAAGAAAAGCCGAAATCTATGGCAGCCCTCACAACACTCATGACCCGCTTTTGTGCGGGAGAAGACAGCTGGCTGGCTCGCAGTAACAACATATCAAAAAACCATGGTACTTCGTATACCAAGGACGGCAATAGCAGGTGACATCGCTACAAACATAAGCGCCGCATTAACGGCGATAATACTAAGGATACGGCAGTCAATGCCGGATTCAAGGGCTCTAAACCCGGTCAGCGGAAAAAGGCATTCAAAAGAAGCACTCCGGGCCCATCCAGTTTGGACCGCATACTCGATCGCTCGTGTCAAATACACGGTACCCCTGACAAGCCAGCCAACCACACCAACAGGGAATGCTAGGTGTTCAAGAAGGCCGGCAAGTTAATTGCCGAAGATAAAGATAAAGGGTCACACAACAATGACGAAGAGGAGCCCCGGCAGCTGAACACCGGAGGACAGAAGAGGCCCCCCCACAAGTGCGGACGGCGAACATGATATACGCAACCCACATCCCCAAGAGGGAGCGGAAGCGTGCACTCAGGGACGTATATGCGTTGGAGCCAGTCGCCCCAAAGTTCAACCCATGGTCCTCCTGCCCGATCACCTTCGATCGCAGGGACCACCCCACTAGTATCCGTCACGGCGGATTCGCCGCACTGGTCTTGGACCCAATCATTGACAGATTTCACCTCACTCGAGTCCTTATGGACGACGGCAACAACTTGAACCTACTTTACTAGGACACAGTGCGCAAAATGGGTATAGACCCCTCAAGGATCAAACCCACTAAAAGACCTTTAAAGGCGACATTCCAGGTGTAGAGGCCCATTGCACAGGCTCAATTACACTAGAAGTGGTCTTCGGATCCCCGGATAACTTCCGAAGCGAAGAATTAATCTTTGATATAGTCCCGTTCCGCAGTGGCTATCATGCACTACTAGGGCGAACCGCATTAGCGAGATTCAATGCGGTACCACATTATGCATACCTCAAGCTCAAGATGCCAGGACCCCGGGGGGGGGGGGGGGTCATCACAGTCAATGGAAACACAGAGCGCTCTCTCCGTACGGAGGAGCACACTGCGGCCCTTGTAGCAGAAGCGCAAAGCAGCCTCTCAAGGAAATCCACCAGTTCGGCATTTCAAGACCTGGACACCTTCAAGCGCGCTTGGAGTAATCGGCAACTAGACCGCCTGGCACGATCTGAGCTCGCGTAGCAATGCGCCCCCCACCCCTGTCCCAGCCAAGTAGCGAAATCCGTACCACGCGTACATAATTACGCATTAAAAATACCATGGGCACAGTTGGGGAGGGGGGCACAACTACGGCACGCCCCAAGAGGCGGCCTAAACCGCACTAGGGGCTTCCCGCTCCGTTATTTTTCTCTTTCAGGACTTTAATCTCTGGAAACCCTGTCCGGCAGCATGATTGCCGAACACATGATGCAGCATCCAAGGAGGCAAAAAGCTATGTCACACCACGGAACTACCAGGTGGATTACGATAACGAGTGAAATATTTGCTTTAATACTATTCCTCAGCTTGCCCTTGGGAGGGGAATAGTCCTACTTTTTGCTTATCACACTATCTATATCATCCTGCTTTAACGCATCTATTTGAATAAACAATGCATAACATTAAGACTATTATTGCATTCTTCTTTTTTATATGTGTTCCTTAATGACGCCTTGCAACCGTACACTTTGGTACGACCAATACACCAGGGGCTTAAGTATCCCACAATGCGGTGTGAGAAGTCCGAACACTTTCACAAGTGCGGCACCCCGAACTTATATCATTATATGCATCAGCTCCGAATCATGTCTTTGGTCAAATGTTGGGTTTGCCCGGATCCTATGTTTTGGTACCTTACGTTTCGCTCTATCGGCTAAGGTAGCGCTAGGAGAACTACTGCGATTGTGCCCCGGTTCTGCTGGGCTAAGCACCTCAGTAGAGAAAGCTAAAACTGACTGTCATGATAAGGCGAGAGACTGGTCGCTGTTCGGCGAGGTTTTGAATCCCTAAAGACTTATGCCGCTGAGAGCGATGAGCCGGTCCTGTCCTGCTTAAAGGCGTGTATCGCGCCCCGAATTCGGCCTTCCAAATACCAGTGGCTTCGCCGAAATTTAAAATTATAGAATTCTATGGCTAAGTGAGAGTGATAAAGCATTATTATTCCGGTTGCCTTGTTCGCTGTGCTGAGCACCTCCCTTGAAGGACCCAAACATGGGAACAAGAGTGCTCAGGTTTATCCCGAACACCCCAGCCCTCGTGGCATGGGGGCAGAAGCCGAGGACTAGCCATCTCTCAGATTGGATAAACAACCAAACAGAAGGTAATATTTTAAATTCAAACAAGCGTTGCATAGCACATATGAAACAAGTTTTCATCATACAGAATCACACGAGCAAGTTTACTCAAATATTACATCCTTTGAACATTCATGCGCTAAAAGACGGGCACCCTTCAGGACACCCTCATAATAAATTTCGGGGGTGCGATGCTCCTTGCCCTGCGGTGGTCCTTCCTTGATCAGCTTCACGGCGTCTAGCTTGGCCCATTGCACCTTCACACGGGCGAAAGCCCGGCGTGCACCTTCAATACAGACGGACCGCTTGATGACTTCCAGCCGTGGGAAGGCATCCACTAGCCGCCTCACCAGGCCAAAGTAGCTGTTCGGAAGGGCGTCGCCAGGCCACAGCCGGACTATAAAGCCCTTCATGGCCTGTTCGGCCGCCTTGTGTAGCTCGACCAGCTGCTTCAGCTGGTCGCTCATAGGCAGCGGGTGTTCGGTCCCAGTATACTGAGACCAGAACAGCTTCTCCGTTGAGCTTCCCTCCTCGGCCTGGTAAAACTGTGCATCATCCGACACGCTGCGGGGCAAATCTGCGAATGCTCCTGGAGAGCTCCGGATCCGGGTAAGTAATAGGTAATTTACTTTCACATGCTTGCTTTGCATATAGAATGCCTTACCCGCCGCTATTTTCTTCATCGTGTCAATCTCCTGGAGGACCTTTTGGGCCTCGGCCTTGGCACTCTTCGCGCTCTTGAGGGCCACGGCAAGCTCAGACTCTCGCGTCTTCGAGTCAAGCTCCAACGCCTCGTGCTTCGTCACAAGATCCTGGAGCTCTTGCTGCACCTCGCCCACCCGTGCCTCTTGCCTTTCCTGCTCGGCGCGCTCCTTGGCCACTTTGTCTTCGGCCTCGGATAGCACTTGCTTCAGGGACGCCACCTCGGTCGTGGCCCCTGGCAAGTATAAGATGATCCTGTCATGTTGCAATCGCGTCTTCTTTTATATATACATATCTATATACAGGGTGTTACTTACCTTGGTTCTCCTCGAGCTGCCTCTTGGCAAGGCCGAGCTTGTCCTGGGACCCTTTAAGGTCCTGCTTCAGTGCGGCGACCTCCGCAGTCAGTGCGGCAGATGCCAGCAGCGAAGCCTGGATACACATATTGACATACTTATATTAGACTCCTGCGATATTGTTTGATCCTCAGTTTGGCTTTTCTTTGTGAACACCGAACAAAGCATCAGGGGCTACTGTCTATGCGGTAATATTTTTCCTATATTTTAACACTTACCTCAAAGCCTATTAGAAGGCTGGCACAGGCTTCAGTCAATCTGCTCTGGGCGGACTGAACCTTCTGGACCACCGCACTCATAATAGTACGGTGCTCCTCGTCGATGGAAGCGCTGCGAAGCGCTTCCAGCAGATTGTCCGGTGCCTCTGGATGGGCAGAGGTCACCGGCACAGGCGTCTTGCCCCTCTTAGAAGGAGGCCGCCTGCCCGAGTCCGAAACCGCTGGAGGTTCCGGCGCGGTGTTCGGCTGAGTGCTGAACTCGGGGCCCTCAGGGGCCTTGTCCCCTCGGCCCCCGGAGTCCGAAAGGTCGCCTTGAGGCGCCTCCGGGACTGTCTCCCCTCGACCAAGTGCCTCTTGAGACATCACCTCGGCATTGTCCGCAGGGCAAGGGGAGGTGGCGGTCGGAAGTGGATCGCTATCCATATCCGACGAGCCCAGGGAGCCGTCCGATGATACATCGATACGGGCTCGTGGCGGCCTACATAATCATACTCGGCGTTAGGGAAAGGAGTGCGACAAAGGAATGCTATGAGTTACTCTAGTATCCGAATACTTACGACCTCCCCAGGGGCTTGGCCCTGGGCAACCACTCGTCTTCGCCTTCGGCGGTGGCGGTGGAGCTGTCTGGAAGGAGAGTCCTTCCCTTCTTGGACCCTTCGGCCCCCCTGGTTGGGGCGGCCTTCCTTTTCTTGTCTCCGCCAACTGAAGGGGGAGCATCTTCTTCTTCCTCCTCGTCTTCGGGGGAGGAGTGTGCCGCAGAGTCATCGGACGATGAGTCCGACAACACCTGGCGTCGGGAACTCTTTCGGGTTCCCTTGGCCTTCTTGGTCTTCTCTGGCACCTTGTAAGGAGCCGGAGTCAGCATCTCCGTCAGGAGAGCGTTTGCTTGGCCTTCGGGCAAGGGAGCCGGATAGTTGATCTGTCCGGCCGTTTCCTGCCAGTCCTGTCAAAGGAACGGGAGCTTAGATCCCACATAGAGTCAAACTATGAAAAACAAGTATCATGTAAGAGGTAAAATAGCTTACCGTGCTGGCTTGGCGCTTCGCGCAGAATCCGCGATCCTCGGTAGTAGGAGGAGGAACCTCGGCGCCCTTGAATAGCACCTTCCAGGCATCCTCGCGTGTTGTATCGAAGAGCATGTTCAGAGTTTGGTGCTGGGCCGGGTCAAACTCCCACAAGTTGAAGGCCCGTTGTTGACACGGGAGGATCCAGCGGATGAGCATGACCTGGACTACGTTGACGAGTTTGAGCTTCTTGTTCACCATGTTTTGAATACATGTTTGGAGTCCGGTCAGCTCTCCCGAACTACCCCAGGACAGGCCCTTGTCTTTCTAGGAGGTGAGCCGCGTGGGGATGCCAGATCGGAACTTGGGGGCTGCTGCCCATGCAGGGTCACACGGCTCGGTGATATAGAACCACCCCGATTGCCACCCCTTTATGGTCTCCATGAAGGAGCCCTTGAGCGATGTAACGTTGGGCATCTTGTCCACCATGGCGCCTCCGCACTCCGCCTGGCGGCCGCCCACTACCTTCAGCTTGACATTGAAGGTCTTCAGCCATAAGCCGAAGTGGGGCTTGATGCGGAGGAAGGCATCACACACGACGATAAACACCGAGATGTTGAGGATGAAGTTCGGGGCCAGATCATGGAAATCCAGGCCGTAGTAGAACATGAGCCCCCGGACGAATGGGTGGAGAGGGAATCCTAGTCCGCAGAGGAAATGGGTAAGGAACACTACCCTCTCATGGGGCCCGTGGGTGGGGATGAGCTGCCCCTCATCTGGGAGCCGGTGCGCAATGTCGTCGGGCAGGTATCCGACTCTCCTCAGCTTCTTGATGTTTCCCTCTGTGGCGGAGGAGACCATCCACCTGCCTCCCGCTCCGGACATGGTTGGAGAAGGTTGAGGGGGGAAGTGCGAACTTGGGCGCTAGAGCTCGAGTGTGCGAAAATGGATGAGCAAAGGAGGAAGAAGGCGTGGATGAAAAGGTGAATCCTTATCCCTTTATATGGGCAGACGAAACTATGCGTCCCCACTAGCCTGGTAAAACTTGATTATCCCCCAAGTGCCGTAATCGATGGCGCGGTTGGGTTACCCACACCCGTATTGATGAGAATCCCGTGATAAGGGGACATGATCTCTACTTTGACAAGACGTGTCAAAAAACTGCCTCGCGTTATGTGCGGGGCTAGTCAAAGGAAACGGTTTGAATAATCACCGGGCCATGACATAATGTCGTGTTGCCAAGACAGGTCAGCGAATTAGATCTGTGGAAATATTATTCTCTCTACGGTGGTATGTGGAGCTTATTTTGCAGGGTCAGACACTATCCTTGTATTCAAATTCTTCTGTGGTGTATTCGGAGGAGGAACTCGCCTTGCAATGCCGAAGACAATACTGCGCGCCAGACTCATCGTCATTGAATCCTGGTTCAGGGGCTACTGAGGGAGTCCTGGATTAGGGGGTCTCCGGACAGCCGGACTATATCCTTTGGCTGGACTGTTAGACTATGAAGATACAAGATTGAATACTTCATCTCGTGTCTGGATGTGACTCTCCTTGGCGTGGAAGGAAAGCTAGGTAGTACGGATATGGATATCTTCTCCTTTGTAACCGACCTTGTGTAACCCTAGCCCTCTCCGGTGTCTATATAAACTGGAGGGTTTTAGTCCGTAGAACAACAACAACCGACAATCATACCATAGGCTAACTTCTAGGGTATAGCCTCTCTGATCTCGTGGTAGATCTACTCTTGTACTACCCATATCATCAATATTAATCGAGCAGGACGTAGGGTTTTACCTCCATCAAGAGGGCCCGAACCTGGGTAAAACTTCGTGTCCCCTGCCTCCTGTTACCATCCTCCTAGACGCATAGTTCGGGACCCCCTACCCGAGATCCGCCGGTTTTGACACCGACACCGTCCAAGGAGACAATCCTGGAGGTGTATAGCTCTGCCAGCTGAGCTGCTGTGATAGATTCTTTGATTGGAAGAAAATGAGCCACTTAAGTAAGCTTGCCGATGACAACGAAGATAGCATCATTTCCACGCTTGGACTTAGGAAATCCAGTCACGAAGTCCATTTCAATGTGGTCAAACTTCCATTCTAGAATAGCAAGAGGTTGGAGGAGACCAACTGGTCATTGGTGTTCTGCTTTCACCCTTCTGCAGACACCACATTCATTCACGAATTGAGCAATTTCTCGCTTCATTCGAGTCCACCAATACGACTGCTTGAGGTCATGGTACATCTTCGTACTTCCAGGATGAATGGATAGAAGGGAATTGTGTGCCTCGTTCATAATGACTTTCCTTAGATCACCTTTAGGAACCACAATTCGATCCTCTAAGAATAGAGTATCTTTGTCATCAATGCGATAGCACTTGTATTTGGGTTGGCTCTTGGCAATCCCATTTTTCACCTTCTTCACCATGGAATCCAAGAGTTGTGCCTCACGAATTTGATCTTCCAAAGTAGGAGAGACTTGGAGGTTGGCAAGAAGGCCTTAAGGAACAACTTGGAGATTCAGTTTGCGGAAAGCTTCACAAAGGTCCGGTTGGAAAGGCTTTAGAATTAAGCTGTTGCAGTAAGCCTTCCTGCTCAAAGCGTCTGCAAGGACATTGGCCTTGCCTGGAGTATATTCAATACTCGGATTGTATTCTTGAATCATTTCGACCCAACGAGTCTGCCTGAGGTTGAGGTTGGGTTGAGTGAAGATGTACTTGAGGCTCTTATGATCTGTGAAGATGTCCACTTTCCTTCCCAACAAGAGATCTCTCCACGTTAATAATGCATGGACAACTGTCGCCAACTCAAGGTCGTGAGTGGGGTAGTTCCTTTCGTTGGGCTTCACCTGGCGAGAGGTATAAGCCACAACTTTCTTCTCTTGCATTAACACCGCACCGAGACCTTGTAAGGAGGCATTACAGAAAACTTCAAATGGCTTGGTTTCATCAGGAGGAGTCAAGACAGGAGCTGTGACTAGCTTCTCTTTGAGGGTGTTGAAAGCAACGTCACATTCAGGCGTCTAGACATACTTGACATGCTTCTGGAGAAGGTAAGAAACATGCTTTGCAATCTTAGAGAAATTCTCAACGAATCTTCGACAATAGCTTGCAAGCCCAAGAAGGCCTGTTTCCTGCAGGCAAACAAAGAACAAGCAAGAAACTAAGATTGCAATATGGATATTGGGAATATAAGAGGAAAGCTTTATTGATCAAAGGTGGGGTTCTGTAACGCCTTTGTCTGGTAGTTGAACACAAACGAAGTACGCGTAGTTGCAGCTATGGCGAACTTTAATCTAAAAAAACCCCAAAGTCTGAACGATGCCCTAAGGGTTGTATATATGGAGGAAGAGGAGGGAATTTCATGGCCCTTGGAGGAGGGGTCCGAAACCAACCCTAACTCTTGTTTCCCCACACATACGGACTCAAAAAACAACCTATACTTAAGTATTTCAAAAATACATGGGCCTGGCCCTATAATAAGGTGACACATCACCTAGAATAGCCTCTTGACGAAATTTATGAAGTGGCAACTTGTATATTTCGTCCAAGGCTTCATGCACTCCTTATGGTGGCTTCAAAGTCCTGAAATCATCACTTATAACTCCGTTCTGGATCCCTTTGCGCATGCCATCATCTCCATGCTTGGTCTTGCTCCAGTGTTCATCCCTCTTATCCATGCCAGGCCCTTCATTTGTAAGCAAAACAAATGTATCCAATTTAGGCAGCATCATATTCTCATGAACATTAGAATCATTACCAAGAAACGAAAGTACCTAATAATTTCATTGGCGTGCGCGAGCTCTAGTAATTGGTCCAGTATGTATAGTACCAGGGGTTGTGGGTGTAACAATGGTATTGATGTCCTCATCATCCTCCCCTTCTTGAAATGAAGTCGTCCTCGACGAAAGCTCATCTTCCTCACCCAAATAAGGCTTCAAATCTGCAACGTTAAAAGCGGGACTAACCCCAAAATCTGCAGGCAGCTCAAGTTTACATGCATTATCATTTATTTGCTCTAACACCTTAAAAGGACCATCAACACGTGGCATTAGCTTTGATTTACGCAATTTAGGAAATCTATCCTTACGCAAATGTAACCAAACAAGATCTCCAGGTGCAAACACAACATGTTTTCTACCCTTATCACCAGCAAGTTTATATTTAGAATTCATACGCTCAATGTTTTCCTTAGTTAACTCATGCATTTTTAAAATCAATTCAGCACATTCTTTAGCATCAAAATTAACCTTCTCCGAAGTTGGAAGAGGCAACAAATCAATAGGTGCACGAGGTAGGAAACCATACACACTTTCAAAAGGGCACATCGTAGTAGTAGAATGCAATGAACGATTATAAGAAAATTCAATATTTGGCAAACATTCTTCCCACATTTTGTTATTATTCTTCAAAACAACCCTAAGCATAGTAGACAATGTTCTGTTGACTACTTCAGCTTGTCCATCAGTTTGTGGGTGACAAGTAGTACTAAAAAGAAGTTTAGTCCCCAACTTAGCCCATAAACATCTCCAAAAGTGGCTAAAAAAATTTAGTATCATGATCTGAAACAATAGTATTTGGCACACCATGAAAGCGAATAATTTCACGAAAGAACAAATCAGCAACATTAACAACATCATCGCTTTTATGACATGGTATAAAGTGTGCCATTTTCGAGAACCTATCCACGACAACAAATATGCTATCCCTCCCTTTCTTTGTTCGAGGTAAACCTAAAACAAAGTCCATAGATATATCCTCCCAAGGAACACTAGGTACATGCAAAGGCATATATAAAGCATGAGGATTTAGTCATGACTTAGCTTTTTGACATGTATTGCAGCGAGCAACAAAACGCTCAACATCCCATCTCATCTTTGGCCAAAAGAAATGTGTAGCAAGTATGTCCTCCATCTTGTTCACGCCAAAGTGTCCCATTAATCCTCCTCCATGCGCCTCCTGCAACAACAAAAGACGAACGGAGTTAGCTGGAATGCATAGCTTGTTAGCACGAAACACAAATCCATCATTAATGACGAACTTGTTCCACGTTCTTCCTTCTTTACAATTCTGCATTACTTCTTTAAAATCAGCATCATGCACATATTGATCTTTGAGGGTCTCCAAACCAAATATTTTGAAGTCAAGTTGTGAAAGCATAGTATAGCGATGAGACAAAGCATCAGCAATAACATTTTCTTTACCCTTCTTGTGTTTAATGACATAAGGGAAAGTCTCAATGAATTCAACCCATTTAGCATGTCTACGATTCAGTTTAGCTTGACTTTTAATATGGTTCAAAGATTCATGATGAGAATGTATAACAAATTCTTTGGGCCATAAATAATATTGCCATGTTTCTAAAGTCTGAACAAGAGCATATAATTCTTTATCATAAGTAGAAGAATTCAGACTAGGCCCACTCAATTTTTTAGAAAAGTATGCAACAGGTTTGCCATCTTGTAATAACACACCTCCTAATCCAATTCCACTAGCATCACATTCAAGCTCAAAAGTCTTATTAAAATCAGGAAGTTGGAGTAAAGGAGCATGTGTCAACTGATATTTCAATACCGTGAAGGCTTCTTCCTGTGCGGTACCACAAACAAAAGGCACATCCTTCTTTGTAAGCTCATTGAGAGGTGCAACAATGGTTATGAAATCTCTCACAAAACGCCTATAGAATCCAGCGAGGCCAAGAAAACTCCTCACTTTTGTGACCGTTTTGGGCTGCGGCCAACTCTCAATAGCTTCCATCTTGGCTTTATCAACTTCAATTCCCTGTGGAGTAACAACATAGCCAAGAAAAGATACTCAGTCGGTGCAGAAGGTGCACTGCCCAAGGTTACCAAACAAACGTGCATCACGTAGAGCAATAAAAACAACACGTAAATATTCCAAATGTTCCTCCAAAGATCTGCTATAAATCAGTTTATCATGAAAATAGACTACCACAAATCATCCAATGAAAGCACGTAAAACTTCGTTCATTAGTCTCATGAAAGTACTAGGTGCATTAGTTAACCCAAAAGGCATGACTAACCACTCATATAAACCAAACTTAGTTTTAAATGCTGTTTTCCATTCATCTCCCAATTTCATACAAATTTGATGGTATCCACTATGCAAATCAACTTTGGAGAAAATTCTAGAGCCACTCAATTCATCAAGCATATCATCTAGCCTAGGAATAGGATGACGATAATGAATAGCAATATTATTAATGCCTCTACGATCAACACACATACGCGATGTACCATCCTTTTTAGGCACTAGTATAATAGGAACAACACAAGGACTAAGATATTCGCGTATGTAACCTTTGTCGAGCAGCTCCTGTACTTGACGTATAATCTCCTTCGTCTCCTCTGGACTGGTACAATATGGTGCACGGTTGGGTAGCGATGCACCGAGAATTAAGTCAATTTGATGCTTAGTCCCTCGAATAGGTGGTAATCCCGGTGGCACGTCTTGTGGGAAGACATCAGTGAACTCCTGCAAAATGTCTGTGACAACAGGGGGCAAAGAGGAAGGCATGTCCTCGAATGAAAATAATGCCTCTTTGCACACAAAAGCATAGCAAACAGATTTGCTAAAATCTAGCTCATCAATATCAGATTTTATGGCAAGTAAACATGCACTTTTCAATTTAATTTCAGATGCAACACTAGATGGTTTATTATTAGGTTTCATTTGTTGCTCAAATTCTTTTGCCACAATCTGATTTTCACTCTTATTTTTCTCCTGTTTTGCTTTATTAGCTCTATTAATATCATCTTTCAAAATGGATTTAGGAGTCATAGGAAGCAAAGTAATATGGCTATCCTTATGAACAAGAGTATACTGATTAGTTCTACCATGATGTACAGAATTTTTATCAAATTGCCATGGTCTACCAAGTAATAAGGAACATGCTTGCATGGGTACCACATCACAGTCAGCATAATTAGCATATGTAGAGATACTAAAATGCACACGAACAGTACGTGTTACCTTAACCTTGCCGCTGTTGTTGAACCATTGGATATAGTAAGGATGTGGATGTGGTCTTGTGGTGAGAGATAGCTTCTCCACCATCTCCAGGATAGCCAAGTTGTTGCAGCCCCCTCCATCTATGATGATGCGAATAGAATGTTCCTTCACAACTCGCTTTGTATGGAACAAATTATGCCTCTGATTTTGCTCAGCTTGTGTAACCTGCACACTCAAAACACGTTGAGCAACTAAACATTCATACCTGTCAGCATCTTCAGCAGCCATGTATTGCGTCTCATGGTCAGAATCATCTCCACCATGTTCTTCATGTGTAATAGGAGCCAAAGTCTCGTCATCATAGTCACTAGCTGACTCATATCCACCATCCTCAGTAGCAATCATCACACGCTGAGATTTGCAGTCTCTCGCAAAATGTCCTCTTCCCTTACAACGACGACAAATAATATCACTTGTGCCCTGTTGATGCGATGGAAGAAGAAGAGCTCTACGCAGGCCCGACAGGTGTGCTCTTGGCAGATAGTGGTGGTTGTGCCTGCTTTCTTGTATCACGACTGGAGGTGGCACCTTATGGAGGTGCTGGTGCAGTGGAAGTAGAGGATGCACATGGTGTCCATGATGAAGATGGACCTGCAGAAAAGTTAGTTCGCGCCACTGCCTGTCGATCCTGCACTTCACGTTCAGCTTTACAAGCAAGATGGAATAAACGAGTGATATTAGTATACTCCTTATACTCTAGAATGGTCTGAATCTCTCTATTTAATCCTCCCATAAAACGTGCAAGCATATCTTCATTCTCCTCAACAATACCACATCTAATCATGCCAGTTTGTAATTCCTGATAATATTCTTCTACAGAATTTTTTCCTTGTCTTAAGCGTTGCAATTTTTGAAGTAATTCACGTTGATAATATGGTGGAACCCAACGAGTATGCATAGCAGTTTTCAATGCAGCCCAAGTAGTTGGAATATGATATAATCTACAATGTTCAGACCACCAAACACATGCAAAACTAGTCCAAGCCACAGAGCCACCACATCAAACAGACGAGCTAGCGAGGACGCCAAGTACAAGGACCAAGAGAAGAAGCTGCCGGAAATCTACAGCCACTGGACGACCGGTCTGGACTGGACGTTCGACGCCTGGAGTCTTCACCAGCCAACCCAAGTCCCAGCCAGCAAGACCAACAGAGGTCGGACGACCGACGCTGACCGGACGTCCGGTATCCTCTAGCGCCGGACGACCGGCCCCGTCCGGAAATCCGACGATGGCTTTCCCGAGCCAAAACGCTGGACGTCCGACAAGTACCGGACGACCGCACGCTCGTGAGCCACCGGACGTCCGGTACCCGTCCGACGTCCGACGCCTATCTGTGCATAGTGTATCGGGCCGAGCCCATGTATCCCTTCGCCCTCACTTACCCCTTCATGGCCCTAGACTATATATACTCCTCCACCTCCACCATTTGAGGATTAGCGTTGGTTTAGCTCATTTGAGAGATAGAGCATTGCTCATCCACATCGGATCTACTCCTCGAGAGAGACCGCAGCCTCTTCGGAGAAGATCCCTTTGGATTCAAGACCTCCTCGCGGAGAAGAACATCAAGACCTCCTCACGGAGAAGACCGGCTACCCTTGTATCGTCCCTAGTTGATCGTGTACCGTGTGAACTCTTATGTATCCGAGGATCTAGCACATGTTTTACTATCTTGTGTTGGTTTAGTGTTTCTCATGTGTTTTCCCTTATGTTTCCCCTCGTTTCCCCCTTGTATTCTTCGTGTTCATCGCAGGATCCGCTCCTTTCATGAAAGATCGGGTGATTAGGGTTCTACCCTACATCATGTTGGTATCATGAGCCACGTTGATCACGATTTCAGAGCCTCCCCTCTTCGTTTTCTAGATTGATTTTGTTGTGTTCTTCCCCAATTTCAAAAATCCCCACCAAAAATAGCCCCCATTTTTTTTGTGATTTGTTGGTTTGACGAAGTTTTGTTGGATTTGATCCATGGATTTGCTTGGTTTCAAGTGGATCTAGCATCTCCCCAAGTTTCCCCATCTTTCATCCCCGAAATCTAATCAATTTTGACCCCAAAATCTCCATTTTCCGTCCAAAATCGCGTCCCGGATCTCAAATCCCGCGTTGACCTCGACCCACCGGACGACCGACCTTTTACGGACGTCCGGAGCCCCTGGAACGACCGGACGTCCGACATTTTCCGGACATCCGGAACCCCTAACCTGAGCCAAATTTATGGATTCCCGAGCCCGCCCGGACGTCTGGCCCCCGGACATCCGACCTTGTTCGGACGTCCGTAACCTGTAGATATCACCTTCGGCTGATTTTTGTTTTGTCCATAACTAATTCATCCGGAGTCCGATTTTCACGTTCTTTAGCTCGTTGAAAAGTTCTTGACATCCCCCTTCCCACAAAAATACCACCTACATCTTTTGACTCCATAAAAGTTTGTGAATTTTGGCATCTTTGCCTAGGGCTTCCACCACATCATCCGCTACACCACCAGCAACTTTCGCAACTTAACCAATTTTGTTCTTCATCACATTAGTGGTTGCTTGAGGAGTGATTTGAGTCTCCTAAGGTGTCTAGGCTACTTAGGGGCGGTTACTTCTTCATCAACCACCACCACCACTTCCTCATAGGCTTACCCACAATACACTTCCGCCACCGCAACTTAACCCAATTTTGTTTGTGTTGTGAGTTGTGTCTCCTAAGGTGTTTTGGCTACTTATGGACCGTGCTTCCAACTCCAACACCGTGTATAGTCCACCACCTTACCCTCCATTTCCGCATTGCCTACTCGCAAAACCCATCATTGCATTCCCGCAATCCCATTGATCTTCCGCAACCACCACTGCACCCCGATACCACCATTTGACATTTGACATTTGAGATTTTAAGTTCGCGGTTTTTCCATTTCCTAAGGTGTTTCGGCTACTTAGGGATGAGTATCCATCATCTTGGTGTCTCCATCAAGATCACCGCCACTCATCATCGCCACGGACGGTAACCTCCATATCATCTTGGTATCGTGGTATCCATCCATTATATATTCCCTTGCCATTGGATTGATGACCCCTAGCCTATTTTGCGTTACTTGCCTATCGAGACTAGCCATTTGAGTATTGCCGGCAACGTTACTTGTGCACATTAGTGATCATCAAGCTACACCTCCCATTGCATAAATACCATACCATATCGATATCATATTGGTATCATATCATCTCGTGTGCCTCAAGTTTGTTATCACATATACACAATTGCTACCTTGGTTTGTGCATTTCGCATTGTGGCCATACACATACAAAAAAAGAATAAGCTTTTAAGCAAAGAAAAAGAGAGAAACAAAAGAGCTTGTAAGCAAGTGCCATAGCATCATACCACATTGCACATAAGATTGTCATATCCGATCATCTTGGATCACCTTGTGAGAAACATCGGGAACCATACATACATAGCATACTTGGGATAGAAAGTTCATACATTTTGCATCTTATAGGTTGTGCACAAGTGTCGTATCCGCCTATAGAGAAATCGTGCTAGCGTCTCTCTTGAGTTGTGCAACATGAGCGTTTTCCATGGATTCCACATTTTGTGCTCATCCTTGGTTGCACGACCCCATTTATCTATTCGTGTGTGTGTTTGCGTGTGCCACATATTGCTATTGGTCTGCTTGTTTCACTTGCGAATTTTTGAATCTCTTTCAACATTATTGACTCTTGCTAACATTTTGCATCAAATTGTTTGTGCCACTATCCTCACCGAGCTCCACCATAAGCCTTACTTGTGTAGGTGTGAGAAACTGACAAGAATTGGTACCAATTGTGCTACTTCCTTGTCCCCATTGGAGTGATCATTGATCCACTTTCAACTTCGGTTAAGGTACATTTGGTATTCGTTCTTCTCTTTCTACCACTCATATTTTTATCTTGGAGTGATGGATAGGCCAGACATTTGATCTCCGGTCTTCCACAACAACGACGGCGTGAACAACTACATCATCAAAGCGTCAATCTTCGATCTACAACGACAAATGCAAGGCGCACAATCAAGATTGCGAGAGCGCATCGAGAACCTCTCCATCGACATTTCTCACTCCGAAGCAAGGAAAAGGGACTACATCGACAGCAAGCTTTCCGCACAAAAGGAGGAGCAAGATGCAAGGATGGAGGAGATTCGGACCTTGTTGATCAACCGTTCTTCCCCTTCATCATCCTCAAGGCGGCGACATTCAAGTCACAAGGCTTCGGAGCACAAAAATGATGCAAGCGCAAGTCGTCCATGTCCACATCTCCATGGCGACCACCATCACGTTCGTGATCCACCTCGTCATGAAGGGCAAGTCACCTCCAAGCAACATGTGCACGACGACGATGAACGACATCTACTACGAGCTCAAGTGCAACGACGCCAACATCATCATGACGATGCTCACCAAGCGCAATTGCACAAGTCCCAACAAGCCCTACTTCATGCCAAGGCCAACCTTCATGAGCATAAGAGAAGACCACGAGACAAGCACCACCAAGACGGCGCTACGCTACTACCACCACCACTTTGGCATCTTCGCCAAGTGCTATCAAGGCATTTTCGCCTTTGGACGTACGACATATTCGCCTATTTCCCATGAGTTCGCCTACATCGACATCTTCACAAACGAGGCGACCACCTATGAGCGAGGGCGACACTTCCATCTTCGGAAGCCCCCCAAGAAAGATGGCCGAGCTTGGGAAATTCCCTTTGGTCATGGAGACGAGCTACGAGGTGCCACATCATATGGACCTCCAACAACAAGACGGTGACAAGAAGATCGAGCAAGGGCCATCCCCTTCGACCACGGCAACGAGCAAGAGCCTCTTCAACAACATGAAGACAGCGCCCATATTGGACTCATACTCCGAGTCAAGCTATGAGACCGCACATGAGACCTTATCTTTGGTCTTATAGGAGAGTGATGATGTTCCATCTTCGGCTTCATTCACGGCTACAACTACGACATGATTGACCATGGAGACATTTGCACCAACATCTCCACGACACCCACATATAAAGAGATGCCCCAATTCCCATGTGAGGAGAGCCACCCCACCATGAGTGATATGAGTGACTCCCCCATTTGTGACATTGAGTGCATTTCCTATGAGAGGATGAGTGTGACCACCACTAGCCCAACACTTGAGAGCATCCAAGAGGGAGTGAGTGATCCACCACACTTAGTGAGTGAGGTAGTTGACACGGCACGTGAGGCCACTATGATTTCTAACGACTTAACCTCTACTCCGAGTGTGTTTTCTTCTTTGGTGCTAGGTATCCTACATGACGACATGCCTATCCTCGATGAGTCCATATCTCCAATGGAGACAACGATGGCCATGGTGGAAGAAGATGCACCCCCACATGGTTCCATCAAGATGATGATGACCATGACTTGGTCTTCGACACCTCACCTACAACACATGAGCGATGCTCCAAAGGTAACATAGGTGATGGTGCTTCTCTTGTCCCACTACTGGACTATTTTATGAATGATTGCTTGCATGATGTTGACACACCTATTCCCATGCTTCATGCTAGTGCGACTTCCTCATGTCATGACTTACCTATTTATGATGAATATGATGATGAGCATGTTGAGTTGCCTAGTTGTGATGTTATGCTCCATAGGATATCATGTGAAAATTCTATTGGTCACATCATGTTTGATAATCCTTTGAACTTGTCATATGCTATGAGTGAGATCACCCATATTGCGTCATTTCAATCTCAACATAGTAGCTATGCATGCCCCATTAAAATAAATCCCATTTGCACTTATGGCATAGATGACGAGATGATGGTCATTGGCTTTTGTTTTTCATGTGATGATATTGCCATGCTTCCTTTACATGATTTGCGCAATTCATCTACTATGCCATACCATGATCACATTGTTCCAAATATGCATTGCTTTGGATGTTGTCAATATTCTTCATGTGATGTTTCCATTAATGCTCATGAGGAGACCCCCATATTTTCCTCATACATATTAGGAGATTTTGATGCATTCCATACATTGCATGATTCTCATAATTGCTTGCACCGTATGCATTCCATGAATAACAATGCTCTACATATTTGTTGTGATGCATTACACAATTTGAGTCTCCATTATGCTATACATAACAACAAACCTATCATGATGGATGACATGTTTCTATATCACACATCTCATTTATGCGAGCATTGGATATTTTGTGCTAACCAACACAAGCATGTGCGCATCATGATGGATGATGTGTACATCTACCACGCACACACAATTTTCCCTTTGTCTTTGTTTTGTGTAGGCACTCACGTATACTCGTCAACCTCTCAATCCCAAGAGTTGACGAAACGAGCTCTTGAGAGAAAAGATGACTTGGGATCCCGTGAACTATCCTTCCCACCACTCTCTTCGTGCAACGACTACGCGCACCTCTCTCACTTGGCTCTCACACGGCTATGGGCTATATACCGCTTGCCGTTTCATGCTCATTTTACCGTGTTCACGTTGCATGCTATGCTTGCTTCTATGCCTTTTCCATTTAATTGTGACCCTTGCTTGCATCTACCCATGATTCACCATTATGCTACTCCTATGTGTATTTGCATGCTTGATGGAGATCCTCGTTGCTATTGCCATGTTTATCATGTGCCTCATGCTATTGATGCTTGTTGTGTTAGGAGAGTCATGATGTCCCATTGCTACTTACATATGGTCTCTCGCCAATACATTGATGATATTTTTCTCATATCTTGCCTTCATTCTTGTGATATGTCTTGTGCATTATTCATGACTACCATTTGCACACATGACATACTTGACATGATTCCTTCTAGTACGTTGCATCTTCGCACTACTAGCTTGTTTGCCTTGATTCATATGATTACTTGCTTTGTTGCATCACCCATGTTCCATTATTACTTGCTTTCTTGGGTTGATGACGTATATGTTCATGCCTCTCACATGATATATTTTGTTCCTTGTCGCTTGCCCCCAATTGTTGCATCTATGCTTATTGATCATGGAGACTTGGAAACTTTACTTGTGATGCATGCTTGCTTGATTGAGCCTATTGTATTTGGTTGTTCTCGCATCATATGCCTCCATACTATGAAATGATCCTTTGTCCTTTCTTATGATGAGCATAATGCATACACTTGTTGGGTATTTTACCACACGAATGATTGTTTTTGCACTTCTGCTAACCTCATTTGTTTTTTTCGAGTGTTTGTCATGTTCTTTCATTTTGGAGGATTCACAAGGCGGTGCCGTTATGCGGCAACATGGTCATGCGAAGGCATACACGATGTGCAACACCAACATTTGCGACAATCTGCTAAAGGTGAACTCCTTCCCTTTGAGCCATCCTCAAATATGCATATTGGATGGGTCACTCTTTCGTTGTTGTCTCCTTCTTGTTGTCTACATGATACATCTCGCGAACGGAGGAGCGACATGGAGATTGGCTCTATGGACCTTCACATTGAGGAGCGCTCGGACTTATTGGATGCACCTTCGAACCACCACTCATGCCACGACATCGAGCATTGGTACACCAACACCTCCATATTTGTTGATTGTGCTCACACATGTCATGCTTGATGGACATCTCACACACATGACAAATTTGCATCTTATGCATGGATTGACTCATATTATGATTGCCTTGTTGCATCTTGTATTCCCATGTCATCCATGATATATGAGCTTGTGCATTTCCTTAGCAAATTTGTTGTGATCTTTCTTGATGGCATATTCATACATCATGATCTTGCCTACCATCAATTGCATGATCACATCACATTGAGAATCCATTACCATATTCATGCTATTGGTAAACCGTCGCACTATGACATCATTTCGCACCGTGGTTGCATTGATCATATTCTTGGTTTTGCTCCCATGAATGTTGTGCATACATTTCCATATCTTTTTGATAAGCTTCATGCACCTTGTCATGATCAATATTGTCGCACGGACACATGTTTACTTGATGGATACTTTGTGTGCGCTAACCATTGTATTTCCAAGTGTACTTTGTGTTTGCTCATTTTGCATGTACCACATACCGGAGACACCTTGGAGTACTTGGATTGCGCCATGCCTTCAACTCCGTCCAACTACAAGTCCGTCCTCGATAACCATTTCCATGGTGATGAGGATCACGATCCGAGGTCGGATTTTCCCCAAGGGGGGGGGAGATGATGCGGAGCATCCCACGTTCATCCCCATGTACACTCCGACTACTCCCCAAGTCCCAAGAGGACATATGACGAGACCTCGAACATACGCCATTAGACACAAGGTGAACTCGCTCCTCTCCGAACTTTCACTTTCTACATGTGAGACATGGCTACTACCTCCAACGTGTGTGCTATGCATGATCAGGTACTTAGAGGAAAGCCACAGAGCCACCACATCCAACAGACGAGCTAGCGAGGACGCCAAGTACAAGGACCAAGAGAAGAAGCTGCCAGAAATCTATAGCCACCGGACAACCGGTCTGGACCGGACGTCCAACACTTGGAGTCTTCACCAGCCAGCCCAAGTCCTAGCCAGCGAGACCTATAGCGGTCGGACGACAGACGCTGACCGGGCGTCCGACATCCTCCAGCGCCCGGACGACCGACCCTATCTGGAAATCCGACGATGGCTTTCCCGAGCCAAAACACCGGACGTCCGACAAGTACCGGACGACCGGACCCTCGCGAGCCACCGGATGTCCGATACCCGTCGGACGTCCGACGCCTGTCTGTGCACAGTGTATCGGGATAAGCCCATGTATCCCTTCGCCCTCACTTACCCCTTCGTGGCCCTAGACTATATATACTCCTCCACCTCCACCATTTGAGGGTTAGCATTGGTTTAGCTCATTAGAGAGATAGAGCATTGCTCATTCACATCAGATCTACTCCTCGAGAGAGACCGCGGCCTCTTCGGAGAAGATCCCTTTGGATTCAAGACCTCCTCGCGGAGAAGAACATCAAGACCTCCTCACGGAGAAGACCGGCTACCCTTGTATCGTCCCTAGTTGATCGTGTACCATGTGAACTCTTATGTATCCGAGGATCTAGCACATGTGTGACTATCTTGTGTTGGTTTAGTGTTTCTCCCGTGTTTTCCCTTGTGTTTCCCCTCATTTCCCCCTTGTGTTCTTCGAGTTCATCGCGGGATCCACTCCTTTCGTGAAAGATCGGGCGCTTAGGGTTCTACCCTACATCATCCTCGTAATGGTCCTCCACCTCTACAGTAGCAGCAGGAGCTACAGAAGCATCAACAGCGGCACCAGAATTTTACCCAGGGTCAATGGGAACGAGTTGTGCTCGTCCCACTTTATTTGGAAGGCGACGTTGTTGTTGTTGTTGTTGTTGTTGTTGTTGTTGTTGTTGTTGTTGTTGTTGTTGTTGTTGTTGTTGTTGTTGTTGTTGTTGTTGTTGTTGTAGATGTGCGTTAGGTGCAGCCGTTGGTGGTGGTGGAAGACTCGTGAGCAATTCATTAAACTTGTTATCGAGCTTTGTTTCAAATGCCTTCTCAATGCCATATATCTTCTCCATGGCCTCTTCAAATCTATTTAGCACATCTTCCACCTGTCCACTCATCATTTGCTGAAACTTATCATGTAACTCTTTGTTTGTCATGTTCTCCTAGTCAATCTCGTCGGCTTGTGATCCTGCCATGGTTAGCTGCAATAGAAACACACAAGAATATGATCCTACAGACTACTAGGAAGTGGTGGTGATGGTGTGGTGGACATTCACAAATTCGTCAAGCGAATCTCAAATTCTTACCAGTTCTTACCAGGAAGCAGGTGGTGATCAGCAACCGTTGTAGTCAAAACTCTCAAAGCTTGGATAGAGCGATTACCAATAAGAGTCAAACACACGACATAGATGTTTGTGGAGCTAGGAAGGCTTATAATATGGTAGCAAAAAGGGTCAGCAATAATCAATTCAGGTATCCAAAGTTGAATAAACGCTCAACGACGGTACTGTGCTGGTCCTAGGCTAGACCGTACTAGAGACGCGAGCCTAGAACACTAAAAAATCACGACGCTGCACGTAAACAAGGGAGGAGCACACTCTGAATTTTTTCTTTTTTTCACCTTTTTTGCACTTTTCTTTGCTCCGCAACAATTTTTTTCGAAAAAGTCTACAAAAGTCCTAAAAACTGCCTAGCCAGAATTTTCTAGACTTAGTTTTTTTTAAACTGGAACTATTTTTCTTCTGCGGATGGCTCGGAAGTTGGGGAGTCCTACTCTATCAGGACTCAGAGTATCGCATGATCTGGAAATCGAAAACAAAGCAACAATTACTGGACTCGGACTAGGACTGGTGGCGGAGATGAATCTGGTGGGATCGCAGACTGGTGGCGGAGATGAATCTGGTGGAACTCAGACTGGTGGTGGATATATGTTGCAGGTGGACTCGGATTGGCGTGATGGCGACTGATATTTGGTGGCGTATATGGACTCGGATTGGCGGTGAATATGTGGTGGTGGTATATGGCAGCGACGATGAAGTTTGTGTGGTGGTGGTATATGGCAGCAGCAATGATGATGATGCGGTGGTGATATATGGCAGCGTCGATGTGACAACCTTTGAACAAAACTCGAAACTCTAAAGGACTAGACACTAAGACCAGCAACTTGACACGATGATGCAACCACAAATTCAACAAAGCAAATACAGAAAAGATTATGCAAAGGCTCAGATTGGTTCAGATATGATGAACTAACCCTAAATTTTTTTTGTTGGCTTTTTCGTGGACTGTAGGTATGAAGAACAGGCTCGATCTAAACTACGAAAAACTATAAAGTTTCACCGAGCAACCTAGAAATTTGATACCACTTGATAGAGGCAAAGGTGTCCTGTCTTTCAATGAGATGGTGGCTATCATTTTGGAGGAAGTCGACTTTGACGATCCGACTACGATCGTGCGAGGACGTCGCGCCTTAGCAATCGCTAAACCAACTCCGAGAGGTTATTGACCATGCCGGAGGACGATGAACCTGACCACGAAGGTCTGTTTTCCTGCAGGCAAGCGAAGAACAAGCAAGAAACTAAAATTGCAATCTGGATATTGCGAATATAAGAGGAAAGCTTTATTCATCAAGGTGGGGTTCTGTGACGCCTTTGTCTGGTCATTGTACACAAACGAAGTACGCAAAGTTGGAGCTATGGCGAACTTTAATCTAAACAAAACCCAAAGTCTAAACGACGCCTAAGGGCTGTATATATGGAGGAAGAGGGGGGAATTTCGTGGCCCTTGGAGGAGGGGTCCGAAACCAACCCTAACTCTTGTTTCCCCACACACACGGACTCTAAAAACAGCCTATACTTAAGTATTTTGAAAATACATGGGCCTGGCCCAATAATAAGGTGACACAGCACCTAGAATAGCCTCTAGATGAAATTTATGAAGTGGCATCTGGTATATTTCATCCAAGGCTTCATGCACTCCTTATGGTGGCTTCAAAGTCCTGAAATCATCACTTGTAACTCCGTTCTTGATCCCCTTGCGCATGCCATCATCTCCATGCTTGGTCTTGCTACAATGTTCATCCCTCTTATCCATGCCAGGCCCGTCATTTGTAAGCAAAAAAATGTATCCAATTTAGGCAACATCATATTCTCATGAACATTAGAATCATTACCAAGAAACGAAAGTACCTGATAATTTAATTGGCGTGCGCGAGCTCTAGTAATTGGTCCAGTATGTATAGCAGCAGGGGCTGTGGGTGTAACAATGGTATTGATGTCCTCATCATCCCCCCTTCTTGAAATGAAGTCGTCCTCGACGGAAGCTCATCTTCCTCACCCAAATAAGGCTTCAAATCTGCAATGTTAAAAGTGGGACTAACCCCAAAATCTACAGGAAGCTCAAGTTTATATGCATTATCATTTTTTTGCTCTAACACCTTAAAAGGACCATCAGCACGTGGCATTAGCTATGATTTGCGCAATTTAGGAAATCTATCCTTACGCAAATGTAACCAAACAAGATCTCCAGGTGCAAACACAACATGTTTTCTACCCTTATCTTCAACAAGTTTATATTTAGCATTCGTACGCTCAATGTTTTCCTTAGTTAACTCATGCATTTTTAAAATCAATTCAGCACATTCTTTAGCATCAAAATTAACCTTCTACGAAGAAGGAAGAGGCAACAAATCAATAGGTGCACGAGGTAGGAAACCATACACAATTTCAAAAGGGCACATCTTAGTAGTAGAATGCAATGAACTATTATAAGCAAATTCAATATGAGGCAAGCATTCTTCCCACATTTTTTTATTATTCTTCAAAACATCCCTAAGCATAGTAGACAATGTTCAATTGACTACTTCAGTTTGTCCATCAGTTTGGGGGTGACAAGTACTACTAAAAAGTTGTTTAGTCCCCAACTTAGCCCATAAACATCTCCAAAAGTGGCTAAGAAATTTAGTATCACGATATGAAACAATAGTATTTGGCACACCATGTAAGCGAATAATTTCACGAAAGAACAAATCAACAACACTAACAGCATCATCGCTTTTATGAGATGGTATAAAGTGTGCCATTTTCGATAACCTATCCACGACAACAAATATGCTATCCCTCCCCTTCTTTGTTCGAGGTAAACCTAAAACAAAGTCCATAGATATATCCTCCTAAGGAACACCAGGTACATGCAAAGGCATATATAAACCATGAGGATTTAGTCGTGACTTAGCTTTTTGACATGTAGTGCAGCGAGCAACAAAACGCTCAACATTCCGTCTCATCTTTGGCCAAAATAAATGTGTAGAAAGTATGTCCTCTGTCTTCTTCACGCCAAAGTGTCCCATTAATCCTCCTCCATGAGCCTCCTGCAACAACAAATGACGAACAGAGCTAGCTAGAATGCATAGCTTGTTAGCACGAAACACAAATCCATCATTAATGACGAACTTGTTCCACGTTCTTCCTTCTTTACAATTCTGCATTACTTCTTTAAAATCAGCATCATGTACATATTGATCTTTGATGGTCTCCAAACCAAATATTTTGAAGTCAAGTTGTGAAAGCATAGTATAGCGACGAGACAAGGCATCAGCAATAACATTTTCTTTACCCTTCTTGTGTTTAATGACATAAGGGAAAGTCTCAATGAATTCAACCCATTTAGCATGCCTACGATTTAGTTTAGCTTGACTTTTAATATGTTTCAAAGATTCATAATCAGAATGTATAACAAATTCTTTGGGCCATAAATAATGTTGCCATGTTTCTGTAGTCCGAACAAGAGCATATAATTCTTTATCATAAGTAGAATAATTCAGACTAGGCCCACTCAATTTTTCATAAAAGTATGCAACAAGTTTGCCATCTTGTAATAACACTCCTCCTAATCCAATTCCACTAGCATCACATTCAAGCTCAAAAGTCTTATTAAAATCAGGAAGTTGGAGTAAAGGAGCATGTGTTAAATTATCTTTCAATACCATGAAGGCTTCTTCCTGTGCGGTACCACAAACAAAAGGCACATCCTTCTTTGTAAGCTCATTGAGAGGTGCGGCAATGGTGCAGAAATATCTCACAAAACGCCTATCGAATCCAGCGAGGCCAAGAAAACTCCTCACTTGTGTGACCGTTTTGGCCTGCGGCCAACTCTCAATAGCTTCAATCTTGGCTTTATCAACTTCAATTCCCTGGGTTGTAACAACATAGCCAAGAAAAGATACTTGGTCGGTGCAGAAGGTGCACTTCCCAAGGTTACCAAAGAAACGTGCATCACGTAGAGCAATAAAAACAACACGTAAATGTTCCAAATGTTCCTCCAAAGATCTGCTATAAATCAGTTTATCATCAAAATAGACTACCACAAATTGTAACACCCACGATGCGACTATATCTCCCATGTGTCGGAGCATGACTTAGAGGCATAACCGCATAGTAGGCATGTCGCAAGAGGGGTAATATTTACACATCCCATGTACTGAATAAGAGAGGGATAAAGAGTTGGCTTACAATCGCCACTTCACACAATACATAAATATAGCATTACATCATCCAGAATACAATCAAGGTTCGACTACGGAAGCAAATAAAGAAAGACAACCCCAAATGCTACATCCCCGATCGCCCCAACTGGGATCCTCTACTGATCATCCGAAAAGGAAACATAGTAACGTCCTTAATCCTCGTCGAACTCCCACTTGAGTTCGGCCGCGTCCCCTGCACTGGCATCATCGGCACCTGCATCTAGTTTTTGGAAGTAATATGTGAGTCACGGGGACTCAGCAATCTCACACCCTCGCGATCAAGACTATTTAAGCTTAAGGGTAGGAAAGGGGTAGTGAGGTGGAGCTGCAGCAAGCACTAGAATATATGGTGGCTAACTTACGCAAATGAGAGCAAGAAGAGGAGCAAAGCACGGTCGAGAAGCTATAATGATCAAGAAGTGATCCTAAAGCTACTTACGTTCAAGCATACACGAGACTGTGTTCTCTTCCCGGACTCCGCCGAAAAGAGACCATCACGGCTACACACGTTGTTGATTCATTTTAAATAAGTTAAGTGCCAGGTTCTCTACAACCGGATATTAACAAATACCCATCTGCCCATAACCGCGGGCACGGCTTTCGAAAGTTCAAAACCCTGCAGGGGTGTCCCAACTTAGCCCATCACAAGCTCTCACGGTCAATGAAGGATATTCCTTCTAGCGGGAAGACCTGATCAGTCTCGGAATCCCGGTTACAAGACAATTCGACAATGGTAAAACAAGACCAGCAAAGCCGCCGAATGTGCCGACAAATCCCTATAGGAGTCGCACGTATCTCGTTCTCAGGGCACACCGGATAGGTCAAGCTATGAGTAAAACCAACCCTCAAGTTGCCTCGAGGTGGCCCCGCAGGTTGCCCGTTTTGGACCAACACTCAAAGGAGCACTGGCCCCGGGGGGGGGGGGTAAAATAAAGATGACCCTTGAGTCTGCAGAACCCAAGGGAAGGTATATGGTGGTAGGTAGACAAATGGTAAAACCAAGGTTGGGCCTTGCTGGAGGTGTTTTATTCAAAGTGAACTGTCAAGGTGTTCCCATAACACCCAACTGCGTAAGGAACGCGAAATCAAGGAACATAACACCGGTATGACGGAAACTAGGGCGGCAAGAGTGGAACAAAACACCAGGCATAAGGCCGAGCCTTCCACCATTTACCAAGTATATAGGTGCATTAAAGTAAACAAGATATAATAATGATATCCCAACAATAATCATGTTCCAACAAGGAACAAACACCATCTTCACCTGCAACTAGCAACGCTATAAGAGGGACTGAGCAAAGCGGTAACATAGCCAAACAACGATTTGCGGGGAAAGGTGGGTTATAGGCTTGACATGGCAATATGGGAGGCATGATAAATCAAGTGGTAGGTATCGCGACATAGCAAAAGAGCGAGCAACTAGCAAGCAAAGATAGAAGTGATTTCGAGGGTATGGTCATCTTGCCTGCAAAGTTCTCCGAGTTGACGAAAGCCGGATCCTCATAAGCGTACTCAACAGGTTCCTCGATCATGAACTCGTCTCCCGGCTCTACCCAAAGCAAGAACAGAAACAAAAGGACCAACAATCAATCACTGTGCAATGCGCAAGCAACATGATGCAAAACATGGCATGGCATGCGGGATGTGATATGGAATGCATATGCGTGCTTCCGAAAGGAAAGATTGAACCAAGCATCAACTTGGCATACCAAGTTTGCCGCTGGAAAGATGAGTTGATTTCGGTCGAAATCAATATAAAGATCACCGAACTCGGATGCACGGTTGCAAATGCCAAGCAAAACAAGAATGACACAATTGTGCGATTAACAACACGATGCCATCTAGAATGCAACAAGAAACTAAGCTACTACACTCCAACATAGCAACAAAGCACATGGCAGTGATCTACTCAAGATGCTTGACAAAAGATGAACACTAAGCTACGGCTAAATGACACAATAGCAGGTTCAAACAAGCATGGCAAAAGTGCAAAAGATATCAGCATCTCAGAGTTGGCGAAAATCACAACATGCCAGGAATTAACATCAGGAAGCAATGTTTAGAGCAAGATAACAACATGCTACAGGAATAGGACATAACAAACCAAGGCATGGAATGAATCTACTCAAAGCATAGAACAAAAGTCCCTTACTGACCAAAAGCCAAAAAGGATCAGAAAATATGATGGCACCCATGTAAACATAGCAAGTTTCGTTAACAGATTCAGACTTAGCAGAAAGCTGGACATGGCAAAAACAGAGTTACGAAGGCCTCTTTGCGAGCTCGATTCACTCACCACACGATATTGCATGACAAGATAAGCATAGCATCAGCAAGAAGGCATGTTCATGAAGCTAACCATGACAAGAACAATCTCATAGCATGCATCGATCAACTAGAACAACCTTGGCAAAATTGATTAACACGTAAACAATCTGCCAGGAACATTTTATAGCAAAAGTAGAGCAAGATTGAGTCATGCTAGGGCACTCCATAAATGCAAACAGGGGCATGGATGGATATAGCAGAACCATATGCCCAAATCATCCTTACTGAACATACTCAAAAGAAGCATGGATCTCACTGTAGCAGCATGAATACATGGCCTAAAAATAATAGTAGGGAATGACAGTGAAATTTTAAGTCCCTGAAATCAGCAATATTACGAGAGCTACTTTTCAGGCATGTGCTAGTCACCACAAAGATCACAAAAATACATGTCATACACCCCTGCAAAGATGGCATGGCATAGCCCAAAACACATGTAGATCTCAAGTCCATATGCAGCACACAATAAATGTAGCAAAAATGACAAATGCTCATACTCTGCTAAGAAACAGGAACTAAAATTTTATAGCACTCTTGCATCAACGATTTGGGCATCAAGATGGACTCAAATAAGCCGGTCACAATGGAACAAAATGAAGATCACATCCAGATGAACATTTTGATATATCACACGCGCAAAACGGAGCTACGGATGAGAAGTTATGGCAGGTATAACAGAGCTAGAAAATATAGCAGAGAAGGGAATTAGTGAAGAAAATGAAGTCAACCATAGATCTAGGGTTCGTCGGGTGCGCGAATCCTGAGGTTCACCGGAGTGGTACTCGCCGGAGATCATGCGGGGGGGGGGGGAGGTAGATCCGTGGCGGATCCGGCCGGATCTCGCTGGATCCGGGCGCGGATCCTGAGGTGGCAGCGCCGGGCGGTGAGGCGGCGCTCGGCGAGGCGAGGCGCTGGCGGCGACCGGTGGCCGGCGGTGGCGACGTGGCGGCGGGGCCGGCGACCGGTGAGGCGGCTGGGAGGATGCAGTCGCGAGGCGGCGGGGTCCTTCGCGGGGCTGCGGTGCCCGAACCAGGCCGGGAGGGCCTCCCGCGGGCCCTACGGGCTTCGGCGGCGGCGGCGGTGAAGTGGGGCTCGGCCCGTTGACGTGGCACGCAACGGTTGGCGAGGGGTCGGTGGCGAACGTGTTCGGCGCCGGGCGGACATGTCCAGCGCGCGGAGGAAGGGGGAGACTAGGGTTAGACTGCGCGAATTTTGAGAGGGGATCACTTATTTATACATTGAAGGTGGGAGTGTCCAAATGGAGAGCGGTTTTCGGCCACGCGATCGTGATCGAACGGCCGAGGGGTTTTGGATGGGTTATTGGGCCACTTTGGAGGGGTGTTGGGCTGCAATACACACGAGGCCTTTAGGGTCCCCGGTTAACTGTTGGAGTATCAAACGGACTCCAAATGGCACGAAACTTGACAGGCGGTCTACCGGTGGTGTAACAAGGCCGCTAGGCAAATCTCGGTCCATTCCGAGAAAGTTTAACACCCGCTCATGAAAAGAGGCAAAAGGGGGCGCGGGAGGACATAGGAGTGTCGGATTGCAAAATGGACAACGGGGAAAATGCTCGAATGCATGAGACAAACACGTATGCAAATGCGATGCACATGATAACATGATATGAGATGCATGACATGGACAAAATGCAAAACGAAGACCAAAACTCAACCACGAATCTCATAACTTAAAGCCGAAAATGGCAAGAGTTGGAGTACAAAAATGGTAAGTTACATCGGGGGTGTTACACAAATCGTCCAATGAAAGCACGTAAAACTTCGTCCATTAGTCTCATGAAAGTACTAGGTGCATTAGTTAACCCAAAAGGCATGACTAACCACTCATATAAACCAAAATTAGTTTTAAATGCTGTTTTCCATTCATCTCCCAATTTCATACGAATTTGATGGTATCCACTACGCAGATCAACTTTGGAGAAAACTCAATTCATCAAGCATATCATCTAGCCTAGGAATAGGATGACGATAACGAATAGTAATATTATTAATGCCTCTACACACACATACGCGACGTACCATCCTTTTTAGGCACTAGTATAATAGGAACAACACAAGGACTAAGAGATTCGCGTATGTAACCTTTGTCGAACAGCTCCTGTACTTGACGCATAATCTCCTTCGTCTCCTCTGGATTGGTACGGTATGGTGCATGGTTGGGTAGCGATGCACCGGGAATTAAGTCAATTTTTTTCACTTTTTTTCCTCTTTTTTTGCCCCGCAACAATTTTTTTCGAAGAAGTCTACAAATGTTCTAAAAACTTCCTAGCCAGAACTTTCCAGACTTAGTTTTTTTAGTTTGGAACTATTTTTCCACTGTGGGTAGCATGGAAGTTGGGGAGTCCTACTCTGTCACGACTCGGAGTATGGCATGATCTAGAAATGCAAAACAAAGCAACAAATACTGGACTCGGACTAGCGGCGGAGATGAATCTGGTGGAAACTCGGACTTGTGGCGGATATATGTAGGGCGGTGGAACTCGGGCTGGTGGCGAATCGGTGATGGAGGTGGACTCGGATTATCGTGATGGCGGTGGATATGTGGTATATGGCAGCGGTGATGATGATGGTGGTATATGGCAGCGGTGATGACGATGGTGGTATATGGCAGCGGTGATGACGATGGTGGTATATGGCAGCGGTGACGATGATGGTGGTATATGGCAGCGGTGATGACGATGGTGGTATATGGCAGCCATGATGATGATGGTGGTATATGGCAGCGGTGATGATGATGGTGGTATATGGCAGCGGTCATGATGATGATGCGGCGACGGCGTGACAACTTGTGAATGGAACTCAAAATTCTAAAGGACTAGACACAAAGACGAGCAACTAGACACGACGATGCAACCGCAAATTCAACAACGCAAAACCCTAAAAAGATTATGCAAAGGCTCAGATTGGTTCAGATATGATGAACTAACCCTAAATTTTTGTTGTTGGCTTTTTCGTGGACTGTAGGTATGAAGAACAGGCTCGACCTAAACTATGAAAAACTATAAAGTCTCACCGAGCAACCTGGAAATCTGATACCACTTGATAGAGGCAAAGGTGTCCCGTCTTTCGATGAGATGGTGGCTATCGTTTTGGAGGAAGTCGACTTTGACGATCCGACTACGATCGTGCGAGGACGTCGCGCCTTAGCAATCGCTAAACCAACTCCGAGAGGTTATTGACCATGCCGGAGGACGATGAACCTGACCACGAAGGTCTGTTTTCCTGCAGGCAAATGAAGAACAAGCAAGAAACTAAAATTGCAATCTGGATATTGCGAATATAAGAGGAAAGCTTTATTGATCAAGGTGGGGTTCTGTGACGCCTTTGTCTGGTCGTTGAACACAAACAAAGTACGCGAAGTTGGAGCTATGGCGAACTTTAATCTAAACAAAACCCAAAGTCTAAAGGATGCCTAAGGGCTGTATATATGGAGGAAGAGGGGGGAATTTCGTGGCCCTTGGAGGAGGGGTCCGAAACCAACCCTAACTCTTGTTTCCCCACACATACGGACTCTAAAAACAGCCTATACTTAAGTATTTCGAAAATACATGGGCCTGGCCCAATAATAAGGTGACACAGCACCTAGAATAGCCTCTAGATGAAATTTATGAAGTGGCATCTGGTATATTTCGTCCAAGGCTTCATGCACTCCTTATGGTGGCTTCAAAGTCCTGAAATCATCACTTGTAACTCCGTTCTTGATCCCCTTGCGCATGCCATCATCTCCATGCTTGGTCTTGCTCTAGTGTTCATCCTTCTTAACCATGCCAGGCCCTTCATTTGTAAGCAAAACAAATGTATCCAATTTAGGCAGCATCATATTCTCATGAACATTAGAATCATTACCAAGAAACGAAAGTACCTGATAATTTAATTGGCTTGCGCGAGCTCTAGTAATTGGTCCAGTATGTATAGCAGCAGGGGATGTGGGAGTAACAATGGTATTGATGTCCTCATCACTTGGTGTTCTTTTGAGTCATAATGGCCACACACCAAGATTTCACTCGAAAACAGATCCGGCAAGAAAACGGCGAACAAAAAAGAGAGGCGAATAAAATGACAAATTTTTGTGAAGTGGGGGAGAGGAAAACGAGAGGCAAATGGCGAATAATGTAATTTGCAAGGATATGATATTTGTGATTAGGAACCTGGTATATGTTGAAGATCCTCCCCGGCAACGGCGCCAGAAATTCTCCTTGATGGCAGCTGGAACTTCGTCGGTATTTCCCTAGAGAGGGAGGGATGATGCAGCACAGTGGCGGTAGGTATTTCCCTCAGTTATGAAACCAAGGTTATCGAACTAGTAGGAGAACCAAGCAACACAACGTAAACAACCCCTACACACAAATCACAACACCTCGCAACCCGATGTGTTAAAGGGGTTGTCAATCCCTTTCGGGTAACAACGCCAGATATTGGTGCGTGATAGTAAAAAGGTTGTAATAGATTGGATAAATAGATTGCAAATAAAATAAAGTGCCGCAAAGTATTTTTGTATTTTTGGTTTAATAGATCTGAAGATAAAAGCAAGGAAAAAGTAGATCGCAAAGGAAAATATATGAGAAATAAGACCCGGGGCCGTAGGTTTTACTAGTGGCTTCTCTCGAGAAAATAGCAAACGTTGGGTAAACAAATTACTGTTGGGCAATTGATAGAACTTCAAATAATTATGACGATATCCATGCAATGATCATTACATAGGCATCCCGTCTAAGATTAGTAGACTGGCTCCTGCCTGCATCTACTACTATTACTCCACACATCGACCGCTATCCAGCATGCATCTAGCGTATTAAGTTCATGGAAAAATGGAGTAATGCAATAAGAACGAGGACATGATGTAGACAAGATCCGTTTATTTATATGGTGGTAGATACAGATCTTGTCTTTTTATCCTTAGTAGCAACGATACATACGTGTCGGTTCCCTTTCTGTCACTGGGATCAAGCACCGAAAGATCGAACCCTCTACCGGGCACCTCTTCCCATTGCAAGATAAATAGATCGAGTTGGCTGGACAAAACCTGTCGTGGAATTGTCACGGCAGATGTCCTAGAGCAAGGACTTAGTCATAGGGCCATCGCACTAGGAAGCTTAAAGGGGTAAATCGGGACAAAAGGACACGAGAGGGTTTTATACTATTTCGGCCCCTTACGATGAAGGTAAAATCCTACGTCTAGTTGGGATTGGTATTGCTGGGGTTTCGATCACCAAGAGGCTCAACTCGCTGGCTTGGTTATCGATTTGTTGTTTCTTGCCCTAAGCCGCCGCCTGGTCGTCCCCTTATATACACAGGCTGACGCCTGGTGGCCTACAGAGTCCCGGCCAGCTCATAATCGTGTCCGGCTCGGTGGCTTCCTTTACATGCCTTTCTTTACAAGTCTTTCCTTACATACGGCGGTTTACAATATCGGGCCTTAAGCCGCCTCCAGGCCCTTGGGCCTTCTATAAGGTTTAATAAACTATCGTCTTGAATGTTTACTGGGCTTCTTGCGTAACCCGCCATTGGGGCTGACCCGGCCCCTCCTGGGCGGGTCATGACTGATAGTAATATCCCCAACATTAGGCCCCAGGTTGACTTTGAATTTCATTCTTTGTCAATCTTCAATACTTAGACAAAAATCCATCTTCTTATCTTCGTTGAAGTTTTCGTAACCTGCCGTGACGTCATCTCTTGAAAACGGAAAGAACTTTCATGACGTCATCTCCCAACGGATCTTTTATTTTTAATGCTTCTCGAGAATCGAGGCGTGTGTGTAGCTAGATAACCTTTATTCGGCTCTCCTCGATTTTCATGCATGTCTGTTCACATCTTTCCTTATAAATAGGCACGCCTCGGCCTTCTCATTCTCCTCTCATATTCCGTCTTCTTCCTCTCGCAAACCCCCTTCTGCTCAAGCTCTGCCGCCGCCGTGCCTCATCTCCGTCTCCGTCGACTTTGGCCGCTGCATCAACCCGAACCGATCCAGAGAGACCGCGGCGACCTCCGCAGAAAACCTGCAACCATAAGTGTTCTTTCCTTCGTTTCTCAGATCTGCATTAGGGTTTCTGAGCTCCTGCGTGTTCTCCATATTTCATCGTAGTTCATCGTAGTTCTTCCACCGCAAGCCTTTTCTGATCCAAAAAGCTATATATATATATATATATATATATATATATATATATGCTCGCGCGGTAGTGTTTTTGTACCTCTTCTTGATCCACAGATCCCTTTTTCTGATTCAAAGGCTGCTTTAGAACTTTCAGACTCCTCTGCACTAAAATTTTTAGGTCTAGAATTTTTTCCATTTTGAATAGCCATTTGATCTGGAATAATACCAAACAATTTAGGAAACTTGTTTGTCTCAACACTTAGCTTAATTTGCCTTCCTCAAATATCTGTAGTCATGGCGGCTTACCATGCCGGCTTAATTTTCCTTATATGGCATTAGCCCTTAACTAAGCCGCCATTACTTGTTTGCATCATCATTAGTTAACTGTCAATCTCACCATTAAACTGAACCGCATGTTGCCTTTCTTTTCAGTTCGTCTTTCACATCATGCCATCCAAAGCACCAACCATGTGTAACTGGGTTCCCTCAACCATAACTGAGGAACGTTTGAAAGAGTTCTTCACCATAGGATTTCTGCCAGCGAAAACCGTCATGTCTTACCGTGCCCCTGACTCGGAAGAAGAACAACCCAATCTAAGAGACGGCGAAGTGATCGTTTTCACTGACCACATGAACCGTGGCTTCTCACCGCCTGGCTCAAAGTTCTTCAGAGAGGTCCTCCACTTTTTCAAGCTCCATCCTCAAGATATCGGGCCTAAGTCCATATCTAACATCTGTAACTTCCAAGTACTCTGTGAAGTATATCTTCAACAAGAGCCGACCGTGGAGTTGTTTAGAGAATACTTTTATCTGAACCGGCAGAACGAGTGCACCAACGGCCTTAGCTTAGAGCTTGGAGGAATATCAATTCAGCGCCGGTAGGGTGCCGTCTTCCCCCTCATTATCTTACCAAGTCACCCAAAGGACTGGAACCAGACTTGGTTCTACTGCCAGGATACTTCACCAGCAAACCAGAAGCCACTGCCAGGTTATCGCCCCGATCGTCTTGACTCCAAGTTCGCGCTTCCCGATAAGCTTACTATTGCTGAACGCAAGAGGCTGATACCATCCATCAAAAGGATCAATGCTCTGTTGGGGAACGGGTTAACTGGAGTTGATCTGACCCGCTGCTGGATCTCATGGCGGGTCATCCCTTTAAGCCACCGGTCAAAGCTCATGTATGAGTATGGTGGAGGCCCGGATGACTCTCTTCATCACAGCCCCGTTCAATTGACAGAAGAAGATATTTTCTCAATGTCGGCCCTTCTGGTGAACGGGAAATACGAAGATTGCAGCATTGTTGGGTTAAACCCCTTCTGCAAGCTTAACCCGATGCCAGAAGTAAGGATATTGTTATTTCTCTCCTTTATATTTTCCCAGTCGTATTGTTTTAATACTTGCCTGCCTTCTTTATCTTGTTTTTACATGTCTGCAGGCCAACTCTGACTTCTGGAAAGTTAAATATGACCATGAGGCTGCCAAGAAAGCGAAAGCCGCCACCATAAACGCCAAGAAAACGACCCGGAGGTTGAAAAAGAAGAAAAAGAACACTGCTGAAGATTGGATGAAGCTTGATGACACATCTGATTTGGAGGTAGCCCTTGATTCCCTTGGCCAATTTTTTAACAATCTTATTGACACTGATCCTTACCAGGATGACACTAGGGCCAGTCAGGCTGTGGAAGCAGAGGTAACTATCATTTCCTCCGACTCAGAGCCCTTGCCAAGACAAAAAGTTCGACGAGTGATCTGTAAAGTAAGGTTTTCTAACCTTTTAGCTCACTTGGATCCCAACTTTCGTTTGAAAAAGCAGCAACATGAAAGCCGCCGTCAAGCTCGGACTGAAGATGAGCCGGCTGTCGTTCTTGAACAAACTCCTCAGAAGCACCCGAATGAGGTTTACTTATTTCTATCTTTAACTCTGTTTAATAGATTCTTCCCCTTGTATTACTTAAACTCTATTTTATATTTTCAGGAGGTGTCTCACTCTTCTGGTGACTCATCGTAGACACAATTTCGGGCCTCCAAGACTGCCCCTAGGTAAAAAATCATCATGTTTTCTGGGTTGTTCAAATTGTATCTTTATACTGACAAGCCTGCAACATTTTTCTTAGTGGCCAAGCTAAATCTAAGAAGGCAAAGGTAGTTAAACCGGCGGAAGATCCGCCAGTGCTTGCATCTGACCCGGCCAGGCCATCTTCTCCATTAACCGACGCTCCAGAAGACCCGCCTGTTGATGCAGAAGCAAATCCTCCTGAGTCGTCGTTTGATGAGACCACTGTGAACCCTTCTGCTACTAGACCATCAAGCTCAGCCAACCCGCCATCACCGTCTGCACAAGACGTTCAGATCATCGGGAGTCGCTTTATTGAACCAGGCAATCCATCTGTGCTGGCTCGGTGTACTGCGAAACAAGAGGCATTGGAGAGGCAGCAAGTGCGCTTTGACGTTGCCAATTACGACCATCTAAATGCCAACGATATTTTATCCGGCTATCTCAGCCACGTGCACTCCAGTCGCGACTCTAAGATCGAAATGGTCAAACAGTTGCAGCTGAAATATGAGGTATGTTCTTCCGGCTTATCTATATTCCTTCAGCCCCCAAGTCTTCAGATTATGAGACAACCGGAATGATCTGTAGACTTTAGCATATAGGCCAAGACCTTTACCTTTGATTTTCTTGAATTCAATAAAATAGAACGAAACTTCACCTGTAGTCCCCAAGGGCCGGCTCTTTTTGATCATACATGAGCCGGTACCTTAAATTGTTTGTACCGTATTCAAAGAACTTAATATTTCGGCTTAACCTTGACAAACTTGCTGAACTGCATACATTAGCCCCCAAGTGCCAAGTGCTGCTACTTTGTAAAGTATTTGGGACTTAAAGTATGCCTGTAGAGTCATAAGAAATTGTTTTGGCATACATTAGCCCCCAAGTGTCAAGTGGTTTTTTGCAAAGTACTTGAGACTTGAAACTTGATATTTGAGCCTTTGAGCAAAATCTGGACTTATCTGAATATGTATTCTTTGCAGAATGCCTTATCTGAACTGAACTCGCAATTGACTGATGCGAAGACCCGGCTAGCAGGTCAGGAAACAGAAATCAAGTCTGCTAACTCCAAATTGCAAGTAAGTCTCTCTGAGACGGAAAACTTAAAGACCAGTTTGGCTGCCAAGAAGAAGACCTGGGTAGAGGAAAAAATGCTTCTGACACAACGCGCTGAGAGAGCTGAAGCAGCCCTTGAAGAGGTGTCAACAGAGCTGAACGGCTTAAAGGGCCGGGTGTCTAAAATGGTGGCCGCCATCTTTGGTAAGCCGTCCGTTTTTAATCTTATGTACTTTTTGCTGATCCGGAATATAAGCCGCCAACTGACTTTGTTTTTAAAACATGCGCAGGTCCACGAAGCAAGAATCTCAGCCAAGATCCTTTGATTAAACTGAAGGCAGTGTACACTTTAGTAGAACAACTGTATATTGGCGCACAACGGGCACTTGCCACCATCTCTCCTGCCAATCAAGGACCCAACCGGCTCAGTGATGTTTTGAAGAAACTATCAATCCTGCCTGCCAGATTTCAAGAAGTGAAGCGCTCCTGTGCGCGAGCCAGGGCTTTGACTGCCCTGAGCCGCTCCAAGGCTTGGGTGCCAGACCTATACCCGGTGGACGTGGCCAGAGGCTATCCCACCGTGAAGGAAGACGGATCTCCCTTTGAGCAGGATGACTTCATGGCTTGTGTGCGCGGAGTCTGGCCTCAGGCAACTACCCTTGGAGATGATACCAACATTGACAAATATTAGCCGGGTTTTGATGCTGAAAATAAGAAGATGGCGACTCCCTCGTACAAGGTGACGGATTTGATCCCGCCTGTAAGAGAAAATACATTTGCCCCGGAAGTTGACCCGGCAGGCCTGATCGACGATGAAGCAGAATTCGTCGCCGTGAATGGTTTTGACTGGTCAAAACCAAACTTCCAGCCAACAGAGGGCGGTGAACCGGCGAGGGAGGAATAATAACCATCTTCATTGGTTTATAAAAAGCCGTGTAATAGTTTAGCTGTGAAAACACTGAATGCCTTGCTTATGCCATCGTGCATAAAACACTGTATGTGACTCTGTTTTTCCTGATGGCAATATATGCATTATATTGGATGATTGTTTCTGCAACACTTTAACTCTGTTCCCTATAGATACAAGAGAAAAGACTGGCTGGGCAGCTTAGAACCGAACGGGTTAAAACACCCGGCTTATATCCAATATGTTTATCATAATAGAAAACAGAAAATAGATATAAATAAAGGACAAGGGCTGAAACTAACTCTTTAGTTAATGCAGCAGGAAATTATATATAAATAATAGCCATATTTGTACCTTTGATCCTTAGACCACCGGCTTGAGTAACCCGGGTAATGAAGCTGATAACTCAATCTTTCTGAGAAATCACTACCTTTGAATACTTTAATGATCGTCATACCTTGGTAGCCTTGTTGCCAAATAGACAAGCCGGCGAAGAAGATCTTGCTAATTATTTGCAACAAGAAACTCAAAGGCAAATAACAATTAACAAGTATGATTTAACCTTATATTTAAAGGTTGGTGGCTTCTGATTCGAATACGATCAGTAAACCAAACCAAAGGGGTTAAGCTAAGGTTCGAATACGACCATACAGCCCCAAGTGGTTGTGGCGTTGCGCCGATCAAGAGGGTACCGACAGCTATGTTCTCTTTGGTTCGAATATGACTTATGTTTGAACAGGAAGCCCCCAAATGACCTTGAGTGGTTTTTAACGACCCTGATTCGAATACGATCCAAGTCAGACCCAAAAGGGGTTAAGCTATGATTCAGATACGATCAAGAAGCCCCCTAGTGAGTTTGGCCTTGAGCCGATCAAGAGGGTTACGACAACTATGTTCTCTTTGGTTCGAATACGACCTATGTTTGAACAGGAAGCCCCCAAGTGACCATGATAATTGCAGCTAGATTCGAATACCATCATAAGCCGGACCAAAAAGGGTTAGACTTGATTCAAATATGATCAGCTCCTTAATAGTCATTTGAAAATAAGAAATAACAAAGATGCATAATCTTTGAAAAGAAAAGAGACCGATGGTCTTACTTTATTACTTATCATGGTATATGCAATGTTAAAGTATGTACATGATGAGAGCCGGTAGCTCAGGTGTAGTATGGCCGAAGTTGAGCAATGTTCCACGGCCGGCGGGTCTCCTCCTCCGACTTACGTGAATCTTTGTGTTCTCGAACATCAATGAGGTAATACGACCCGTTGTTTAAGTTCTTGCTGACCACAAAGGGTCCTTCCCAAGGTGGGGATAGCTTGTGCGCATCTGACAGATCTTGGATGAGCCGGAGCACCAGGTTGCCTTCCTGAAAAGTCCTGGATTTGACCCGGCGTCTGTGATAACGGCGCAGGTCCTGTTGATAAATTGCTGACCGAGCCGCTGCTAAGTCTCTTTCTTCATCCAACAAGTCAAGTGCATCCTGTCTGGCTTGTTCATTATTAGCTTCAACATCAGCCGCCACACGGGGCGAGTCATGCCGGATGTCACTAGGCAACACTGCTTCTGCTCCATAAACCATGAAGAAAGGTGTGTAACCTGTGGACCTGTTAGGCGTGGTGTTGATACTCCACAACACCGAGGGTAATTCCTCTACCCAACAACCCGGCGTTCGCTATAAGGGAACCATAAGCCGGGGTTTGAGACCTTTCAAAATTTCCTGATTGGCTCTCTCAGCTTGACCATTGGATTGAGGATGAGCTACAGAAGAAACATCAAGCCGGATATGCTCACGTTGACAAAACTCCTCCATAGCCCCTTGGGACAGATTAGTGCTATTGTCAATGATAATGCTGTGTCGAAAACCAAAACGGAAGATCACCTTTTTCATGAACTGAACCGTCGTGGCCGCGTCACACTTACTCACTGGCTCCGCCTCAACCCACTTAGTGAATTTATCAACTGCCACTAAGAGATGTGTCTTTTTATCCTTAGACCTTTTGAAAGGTCCCACCATGTCAAGCCCCCAGACCGCAAATGGCCAAGTGATTGGAATCATCCGGAGCTGTTGAGCCGGCACATGCGCTCGTCGTGCAAACTTTTGACATCCATCACATCTGCTGACCAGATCCTCTGCATCAGTGTGAGCCATCAACCAGTAAAAACCATGACGAAAAGCCTTGGCCACCAGAGATTTTGACCCGGCGTGATGACCACAATCGCCTTCATGGATCTCACGAAGTATTTCTTGACCTTCTTCGGGGGAAACACGCCGCTGAAACGCTCCGGAGACGCTGCAATGGTATAGTTCTCCATCCGAAATCGTCATTGACTTAGACCGCCAGGTTATCTGTCGAGCCAGGGTCTCATTCGCTGGAAACTCTCCCCGGGTCATGTAAGCCAAGAACGGCATTGTCCAATCTGGGATGACATGAAGAGCCTCCACCAACTGCGCCTCCAGGTCAGGAACAGCTAAATCTTCTTCTGTGGGCAACTTGACAGACGGGTTATGCAAAACATCCAAAAAGGTGTTAGGTGGTACCGGCTTACGCTGAGACCCCAACTGGCTTAAAGCATCAGCCGCTTCGTTCTTTCGACGGTTAATGTGCTCCACCTGATAACCTTTAAAATGCCCTGCAACAGCATCAACCTCCCGGCGATAAGCCGCCATGAGATGGTCCTTGGAATCCCACTTGCCTGATACCTGTTAAGCCACTAGATCTGAGTCGCCAAGACATCTGACTCGGCTCAAACTCATCTCTTTTGCCACTCGAAGACCATGGAGCAAGGCTTCATACTCTGTTGCGTTGTTAGTGCACGGAAACATCAACCGTAACACATAACAAAATTTGTCACCTCGTGGAGAGGCTAACACAACTCCAGCCCCCGAGCCTTCCAACTGTCTGGACCCATCAAAATGAATAGTCCAATACGTGTTGTCTGGTTTCTCTTCTGGCATCTGCATCTCTGTCCAGTCATTAATGAAGTCAACCAGTGCTTGAGATTTGATCGCGGTACGTGGCACATACTTCAACCCATGAGACCCAAGCTCAATCGCCCACTTGGCGACTCGCCCAGTGGCTTCTCTGTTTTGAATGATGTCTCCCAAAGGAGCAGAGCTAACCACGGTGATTGGATGTCCTTGAAAATTATGCTTAAGCTTCTGACTTGCCATGAACACCCCATATACGAGCTTCTGCCAATGTGGATATCATTGCTTGGATTCAATTAGCACCTCACTAACGTAGTAAACTGGCCGTTGAACCGGATGCTCCTTGCCAGCCTCCTTGCGCTCCACCACAACAGCCACACTAACAGCTCGTGAGTTGGCGGCCACGTATAACAGCAGCGACTCTTTCTCAACTGGAGCAGCCAGGACCGGCGGCTCAGCAAGCTGTGTCTTCAAATCTTCAAAAGCAGAGTTTGCAGCATCGCTCCAAACAAAATCATCTGTTTTCTTCATCATCTGATACAGAGGCATTGCCTTCTCCCCTAACCGGCTTATGAACCGGCTCAAAGCAGCGACACGACCCGCTAGTCGTTGAACGTCATTGATGCATGTTGGTTTGGCCAGGGATGTAATTGCCTTGATTTTCTTCCGGATAGCCTCAATACCTCGGTTAGACACCAAAAAACCCAAGAGCTTGTCGGCTGGGACTCCAAAAACACACTTGGCCGGGTTAAGCATCATTTTGTAGACCCGGAGATTATCGAAAGTCTCTTTCAGATCTGCGACCAAGGTTTCCTCCTTCATGGATTTTACCACTATATCATCCACATAAGCATGAACATTACATCCAATTTGATCATGAAGACAATTCTGCACACATCGTTGATAAGTCGCCTGGGCACTCTTCAGCCCAAAAGGCATAGACACATAGCAGAAAGCTCCAAAAGGAGTGATAAAAGTTGTCTTCTCCTGATCTTTGGCTGCCATCTTGATCTGATGATAACCAGAATACGCATCCAAAAAACTCAAACGTGCGCAACCCGCCGTAGCATCGATGATCTGATCAATACGGGGGAGGGCAGAACGATCAGCCTGACAAGCTTTGTTCAGATTGGTGTAATCCACACACATACGCCAGGTGCCATTCTTTTTTGAGTACAAGCACCGGGTTGGCTAACCACTCTGGGTGAAAGACTTCTACAATGAACCCAGCTGCCAAAAGCCGGGCCACCTCTTCTCCAATGGCCTTGCGCCTTTCTTCATTGAACCACCGGAGAAATTGTCTGACAGGTTTAAACTTTGGATCAATATTGAGAGTGTGCTCAGCGAGTTCCCTCAGGACACCCGGCATGTCTGAAGGTTTCCATGCGAAGATGCCCCGGTTCTCACGGATGAACTCGATGAGCGCGCTTTCCTATTTTGGATCCAAGTTAGCACTGATGATGATCTGCTTGGATGAGTCGCCAGGCACAAAGTCAACCATCTTGGTGTCATCAGCTGATTTGAACTTCAACACCGGCTCATGCTCTGTTGTTGGTTTCTTTAATAACATCATGTCTGCCGGGTCAACATGATCTTTGTAAAATTTTAACTCCTCTGTTGCACAGACAGATTCAGCATAGGCAGCATCACCTTCTTCACACTCCAAAGCTATTTTCCGGCTCCCGTGTACTGTAATGGTGCCCTTATAACCCGACATCTTAAGCTGCAAATATACATAACATGGACGAGCCATGAATTTGGCATAAGCCGACCGTCCAAACAGAGCATGATATGGGCTTTTGATCTTAACCACCTCAAAGGTTAATTTTTCTGCTCTGGAGTCATACTCATCCCCAAAGGCTACTTCTAGTTCAATCTTACCCACTGGGTATGCCGACTTGCCAGGAACCACGCCGTGAAAAACAGTGTTGGATTGTTTAAGACTCTTATCAGTCAATCCCATCCGGCGGAACATCTCATAGTAGAAGATGTTGATGCTGTTGCCTCCATCCATGAGTACCTTAGTGAATTAGTATCCACCAACCTGAGGCGCCACCACCAAACCCAAGTGACCCAGATTATCGACCTGGGGTGGGTGATCCTCTCTGCTCCACACAATAGGCTGCTCTGACCAATGTAAGTAACATGGAACCGCCGGCTCAACGGCATTGACGGCCCTCTTGTGAAGCTTCTGGTCTCTCTTACATAAGCTAGTGGTGAATACATGGTATTACCCACTATTCAGCTGCTTCGGGTTGCTCTGATATCTGGACTGCTGCTGCTGATTACCTTGGCCGGGTTGCGGATTATACCCTCCTTGGTTACTAGGATGGCCCTGACCGTGGAATCCTCCTCCACCTAAGACGGCGTCCGGGCCTTGGAAACCGCCTCCACCTGAGCCGCCACCTGGGCCGTGACCTCCATCAAACACATTTGAATGTTTAAACGCTTCATGATCGTAAAATCTTCCCACAGGTGGGTGGCTGGCTTCTCCCGGGTGCCGTGCTTTGGACAAGGCTCATTCAATAATTGTTCAAGGGTGGGACCTGACCCGCCCGACCGAGGGGGCTGTCTGCCCTTGCGCCGTTGATTTCCGCCTTGTGCATTGGTGTTGGCAACAAACTCATCAGCCTTATGTTTATTACCTCCTTGATTCACTGGGTTATGCTGGTGACCCTTGCCGTTGCTTTTCTTGTTTCCCTTCATTGCCTTTTCTTCATCAGACACCGGGTCCTTGGTAGTATCAGAATCAGCATACTTGACGAGAGCCGCCATCAACGTTCCCATCTCATTACAGTCATGCTTGAGCCGCCCCAGCTTCTGCTTCAGAGGTTCGAAACGGCAATTTTTCTCCAACATTAAGACTGCTGAGCCGGCATCCATCTTATCAGATGAATGTATTATCTCCTTGATCCGGCGCACCCAATGGGTTGTGGATTCACCATCCTCTTGCTTGCAATTGGTAAGGTCCACAATCAACATAGGCTGCTTACACATTTCTTTAAAGTTCTGGATGAACCGGGCCTTCAACTCCGCCCATGAGCCGATAGAATTGGGTGGCAATCCCTTGAACCAAGTACGAGTTGTTCCATCTAACATCATAGTGAAATACTTGGCCATTGCTGCATCGCTGACCTCCAATAACTCCATAGCCATCTCATAACTCTCAATCCAAGCCCCGGGCTGTAAGTCAGCTGTGTAATTAGGCACCTTACGAGGCCCCTTAAAATCCTTTGGCAAACGCTCATTACGTATGCCCGGCACCAAGAAAGGAACGCCTCTGGTTCTTGTGGCCACTCCTGCCTCGACCGAGATTGCTGGATAAGCCGGAAAAGTTTGATGAGCCGCCTGATCTGCTGCCATTTGAACTGCTCGTTCCGCCTCTTGTCGAATCCTCTCCTGATCCGCCATGTTAAGGGCTCCAGCCCGCACCGGCTCATACCTGTATGGCCTGTTGTGGCGTTGAGCATTGCTTGACATATCTGCGGATTCCATATGCCTACTGTAATTCGGGCTCTGGCTTGGGTGAGGAGTTGAATGGATCCTGTCTCGACAGTAGGAGTATGCATCCTGCTGCGCCAGAGCTGTTTGAAGAAGTTCTCTTACCCTCCGTGTTTCAACTGCCGCCGGTGAGTCACTTTCCATCGAAAGAGCTGCCAGACGAGCCAATGCTGCGATGAGGTTTTCCAAAGGGTTGGAGAAGTGACCCAGCGGTGTTGGGACGTAATGAGGTGGAGCAGTAATTATACGAGGTGGATCCATGGCACGCGGCTGGACTGGTGCGCCGGGTGTTGTAATCTGGGGTGCCTCCGGCTGGTTACTTCCCCCGGTTCTGGGTGTGTGAAAAAGATTCCTAGGATCGAGCATCAGAGGCAGACGTGATTGGGTTTTCTGATGCCTCCTCCTCATGACCTCGTTCGACGCGTTCAGATCCACCGAGAGCCAGAAGGTCTCCGCTTGAAGCTGTTGAGCACGAACATCCAAAGCCGCCCGCTCTGCTGCCATCATGACTTCCCCTGCGGCTAGATTTTCCTTAGCTTGCACCATCTCTTTACATACGCGTGCCACCTCTGCGTCATGCTGGGCTTTATCCACCGGCTCTACCACAGCAGTCAACAGAGTCGTTAGTTTATCCATGAGGTCCATCAAGATCTGAGTCGGGGGGCGCGCAGGGTCTCCTGACCCGGCTGCAGCCGACCCGGTAGCTGTTGCCGCCGCTACTGTAGAGTTCTGCCCGAGCTGTGTCCCTGCCATGAAGACTCCGGCCCAATTCAGCGGCTCAAGAGGGTCCGGAATACTGCTGCCATCGGAACATCCCCCGAGCATGTCATCCTGCAGCTGGTACAAAGAGTCCGTCTCACCCGTTGATGATGCAGTGTCAGAACAGACGGCCGTCTCACCGCCCTCCACCGATCCTTCAGAGTATTCACCGCCGTGGATTGAACACGGGCGGTCCTCGCGCGCCGAGCCATTTCGATGAGGTTGGTGTGGACGTCCGGCTCAGGACCTGACTCGCCGATCCGGCTGATGAAGATGTGAATTCCGCCGAAGGGGGCCTGGTACCCGTACTCAATTGAGCCGGCCTCGGGGCCCCATCCTTCGCCGTCGATGTAGAGCTTGCCGCGGCGACTCTTGGTCATCCGGCCCACAACGTATCCCTTGAGCCCTTCAAAGCTGCCCTTCAAGAGCTCAAATCCACCGTGCGATGTCCCCATGGTGGGCGCCAACTGTCGTGGAATTGTCACGGCAGATGTCCTAGAGCAAGGACTTAGTCTTAGGGCCATCGCACTAGGAAGCTTAAAGGGGTTAATCGGGACAAAGGACATGAGATGGTTTTATACTAGTTCGGCCCCTTACGATGAAGGTAAAAGCCTACGTCTAGTTGGGATTAGTATTGCTGGGGTTTCGATCACCAAGAGGCTCAATTCGCCGGCTTGGTTATTGATTTGTTGTTTCTTGCCCTAAGCCACCAACGGGTCGTCCCCTTATATACATGGGTTGATGCCTGGTATCCTACAGAGTCCCGGCCGGCTCATAATCGTGTCTGGCTCGGTGGCTTCCTTTACATGCCTTTCTTTACAAGTCTTTCCTTACATACGGCGGTTTACAATATCGGGCCTTAAGCCGCCTCCAGGCCCTTGGGCCTTCTATAAGGTTTAATAAACTATCGTCTTGAATGTTTACTGGGCTTCTTGCGTAACCCGCCATTGGGGCTGACCCGGCCCCTCCTGGGCGGGTCGTGACTGATAGTAATATCCCCAACAAAACCCAAATATCAGAGAAGAAATACGAGGCTATAAGAGATCATGCATAAAAGAGATCAAATAAACTCAAATACTTTCATGGATGTAAAAACATAGATATGATCATAAAATCGAGGTTCATCGATCCCAACAAACATACCGCAAAAGAGTTACATCATATGGATCTCCAAGAGACCATTGTATTGAGGATCAAGAGAGAGAGATGAAGCCATCTAGCTACTAACTACAGACCCGAAGGTCTACAAAGAACTACTCACGCATCATTGGAGAGGCACCAATGGAAGTGGTGAGCGCCTCCGTGATGGTGTTTAGATTGGATCTGGTGATTCTGGACTCTGCGGCAACTGGATGAATATTTCGTCGACTCCCCTAGGGTTCTGATATTTTTGGGGTATTTATAGATCAAAGAGGCGGTCCAGGGGGCACTCGTGGTGGGCAAAACCCACCGGGGCATGCCAGGGCCTCCTGGCGCGCCCTGGTGGGTTGTGCTCCCCTCGGGGCACCCCCAGGTGCAACCAGGGCCCATCTGCTTCCTTTTGGCCCATAAAAAATCATCATAAATTTTCGTGCCATTTGGACTCCGTTTGATATTGATTTCCTGCGATGTAAAAAACATGAACTGGCACTGGGCACTATGTCAACAGGTTAGTACCAAAAAATGATATAAAATGAGTATAAAATGATTATAAAACATCCAAGATTGATAATAAAATAGCATGGAACAATAAAAAATTATAGATACATTGGAGACGTATCAGCCAACAACAGCTACCGACAGGCAGCGGCGTCGGAGCGTGTGGTGGGTGTTCCGCGCACACCCAACAGGGACGCCACACGCACTACACTATGCCAGGGACTGAGCCACCACCGCGGTGTAGCCTCCCAGCTGGAGTTGTCCTCTGATGACGGCGGAGTGGTTGAGCGATGATGACGGACCGGTGCCATTGGCGATTGTGGGAGAAGCAGATGAGATATGCTACAGGGAGGGAGGGGAAAATGCGACGCAGGACTCGCTGGCCATGAGGGTTTATATAGCAGGCTGGTAAGCATTGGGATTTTGGGGGATTTCACCGAGTCGGGCGGGAAGCTTGCGCAGGAACCTGCGAGGTTGCGTGGGAACGGGCTCACCGATGATTCATTGGCGCCACCGTTTGACCAAAAGAACGCCCCCGCGCGCTGTGCAAGCTTGCGCTGTAAGCCGTCTACGGTAGCGGGGTGACAAGTGATACGTCTCCAACGTATCTATAATTTTTGATTGTTCCATGCTGTTATATTATCAATCTTGGATGTTTTATAGTCATTTTATATCATTTTTTGGTACTAACCTATTGACACAGTGCCAAGTGCGAGTTGCTATTTTTTCCATGTTTTTTACATCGCAGAAAATCAATATCAAACGGAGTCCAAATGCCACGAAACTTTACGGAGATTTTTTATGGACCAGAAGACACGTAATGGGCCCTGGCTGCGCCTGGGGGTGCTCCAAGGAGAGCACAACCCACCAAGGCGCGCCAGGAGGCCCAAGCGCGCCCTGGTGGGTTGTCCCCACCTCGGATGCCCCCCGGACCGCCTCCTTGCTCTATAAATAAACCAATATTCCCAAAACCTAAGGCGAGTTGACGAAATATTCATCCAGCCACCGCAGAGTCCAGAACCACCAGATCCAATCTAGACACCATGTCGGATGGGGTTCACCATCTCCATTGGTGCCTCTCCGATGATGTGTGAGTAGTTCTTTGTAGACCTTCGGGTCCGTAGTTAGTAGCTAGATGGCTTCCTCTCTCTCTCTCTCTCTCTCTCTCTGAATTCTCAATACAATGGTCTCTTGGAGATCCATATTATGTAACTCTTTTGCGGTGTGTTTGTTGGGATCGATGAACTTTGAGTTTATGATCAAACCTATCTTTTTATATCCATGAAAGTATTTGAGTTTCTTTGACCTCTTTTATGCATGATCTCTTATAGCCTCATATTTCTTCTCCGATATTTGGGTTTTGTTTGGCCAACTTGATCTATTTATGTTGCAATGCGAAGAGGTGCTTTGTAGTGGGTTCGATCTTACGGTGCTTGATCCCAGTGACAAAGGGAACTGACACGTATGTATCGTTGCTACTAAGGATAAAACGATGGGGTCTATCTCTACATAGATAGATCCTGTCTACAACATGTCATCGTTCTTATTGCATTACTCCGTTTCTCCATGAACTTAATACACTAGATGACTGCTGGATAGCGGTCGATGTGTGGACTAATAGTAGTGGATGCAGGCAGGAGTCGGTCTACTAATCTTGGACGTGATGCCTATGTAATGATCATTGATTGAATATCGTCATGATTATTTGAAGTTCTATCAATTTCCCAACAGTAATTTGTTCACCCACCGTTTGCTATTTTTCTCGAGAGAAGCCACTAGTGAAACCTACGGCCCCCGGGTCCCTTTCTCATATTATTTGCCTTTGCGATCTATTTTCCTTTGCTTTTATTTTCAGATCTATTAAACCAAATATACAAAAATACTTTGCCGCACTTTATTTTATTTGCGATCTATTTATTCAATCTATTACAACTTTATCCCATTCATGCACCAATTTTTGGCGCTGTTACCCGAAAGGGATTGACAACCCCTTTAACACGTCGGGTTGCGAGTGGTTGTTATTTGTATGCAGGGGCTGTTTACATTGTGTTGCTTGGTTCTCCTACTGGTTCGATAACCTTGGTTTCATGACTGAGGGAAATACCTACCTTCGCTGTGCTGCATCATCCCTTCCTCTTTGGGGAAATACTGACGTAGCTTCAAGCCGCATCAACAAGACGTGCGAGAGGGGGACAAAAGGACACGTACACATACAATTAATACCAAAAAACGTTTGCAATTTAATTACCTACTATACCCCCATCCTGGTTTATATGTAGGATTTAACTAATAAAATATGAATGCATGTCGCCAAAGATTATATCGTTGGACCTATTTGAACATAGTATCCAGTTATACAATTTTTGTAACACGCATTAACACTTTTTTGGTTAAATTTAAGGTTATATACCAGCAAGCTTTGCCCGAAACACACACGGCTTATTCCATCACAAACAGCTCGGATGGATCAACTGTATGCCACGTATTGCACACGCAACTCTAATCTGATTCGTGCTTGATGTCTCCGACATCGCTCGCATAGTTCGTCTTATTTGCGACGTATCACTGTGCCGGGCTCTACTCGGGTCCCTCGGCAAGCTCTGCTCGCCGTTAGGTGCCACAGCACGCTATGCTCGCCGTTAGGCACCGCGGCACGCTCTGCTTGCGTCCGTCGGCGCGCTCGGCTTGTGGACAGCTTTTCCTTGCGTATTCAATTGCTACACACACACACACACACACACACACACACACACACACACACACACACACACACACACACACACATATATATATATATATATATATATATATATATATATATATATATATATGGTTGCTCGCCGTTGAGGCGACCGTGGAGCGCTCTGATCGCGTCCCTTCACGTGCGCTCTGCCAGCGGTTGGGTGTGCGCACGATCATCTCTGGGGCCCCATATGCATGCGGTTGCGCCACACGCGTTGCCATGCGATGCAGTTACGTGTGGCATGTTGGAGTTACGCTCTACAAATTAGAACTGCCATCAGAGCCTGCTGATATTCCTGGCCGTCTGGCTTCCCCTTTAATTCCCGCGGCTATTATAACCTTAGTCTCTTCAACCTTTCGATCGCAGCCCACAATACAACAAGCACACCCATGACGCCACATAGAGAGTGGACGTCTAGAGAAGCTCCAATGGAGTTCGGCGAGCATAGAGTGGAGACCCACGTGAGGTAGATGGATCTCTCGGTGGTGTAAACCATCGACCCGACCATGGTGGACGACTACATCAATAGCGTTAAGCAGTTGCTTGCTCGAGACAAGTACAAGGTGGTCGGCATAGACCTCCAATACACTACCAGTCATCCCGGCATAGATCCGAAGCTTGCCGTCGCCCAGTTGTGCGTGCACCATCATGTCCTCATCTACCACTACTACATGGCCACACAGCCTTGCGATCGTTTCAACAGGTTTGTCAATAGCACCGACTACAAGTTCGCCATGGTGGAAACCACCGACGATGTAAAAGTGCTCAGTGTTACGGGCTTGGCCTGCAAGAACCTTGTCAAAATCCATGACCACTAAAAGGTCTAGGGCAGCACGAAGAAGGACTCCCTGGCCGAACTCGCCTCGGCCATCATCGACCCCTACTACGAAAAGATGAAGCAGGATGCCCAGAGAACAAGTCCCATATCCTGGCACAGGGCCTGGATGCAGCAACTGGATGAACCTCACCTCAGGTTCGCGGCCAAGAGCGTGTACACATGCTATGAGATGCACAGGCGGATCGTTGACATGAGGAAGTGCCTCGTTACCCAAATCGACGAGCCTGGATCGAGCCACAAGCAGAGGAAGCATCACAAGAAGTAGATGATGATGATCAGATGATCGTTTATGCTAGTTAATCATGCATATAATATATAGTTTACTTTATTGGTGTGTGGAAATGTCATGTGTGTGGTAGCCACCTATGTGTGTGGTAGCCACCTATGTAATTAGGCATGTAATAGTCTACTTTGGTGTGTGCAAATGCCATGGTTGTAGTAGCCGCCTATGTAAGTGGATGTTTAATTTGATTATGCAACCATGTCCTTATATATATGTTATTGTTCTGTATGCAATTCCATTGCACAACACACACATCTTATTAGTAGCAACCGTCTGTGTTATTATTGGTCCTAGCACACATTTCTGATTACAGACCTGTTTGCCGCGTATCACACACATCTTGTTATATTGAACCATTTCGGTTCTCTTGTCTCAACACAAACAGTTCATCCGAGTGAACAGCATGCCGTATATCGCACACACCTTGATCTGGCTGACCGTTTCTTTTGTGTTGCCTAATCATAAATAGTTCATCCGAGTGAACCGTATGTTGTATATCGCACACACACCTCCTTCGGGCTGCCTGTTTCTTTTGTTCCTCCTCATCGCAAACAGTTCATTGAACTGAACCATATGCCCTGCATCACACACGCAACTAAAATCTGAACCGTGTTTGATGCATCCTCCATCGCAAACATTTTGCACCTTTTTGACGGGTTTTTACACCACCGTTTGCGACTATTGCATCGCACATAGTTTCGTCGAAGGATCTCTGATCGTAGTGTCATGTTAGCAGCATCCCATAGTAGTGGCAGATTACAAGCAATCAGTCGCTAGCTCCACCGTGCAAGTGATAATTCATCACCACCCCACCCCCACCAAACGAGGGGACAGTGGTGGATTACAGAGAAGGTATGCCCTAGCAGATTTTTTTCATAATATTTGATGGCAATTTTTAATAATATCTTCATAGTCTTGTGCTAATTTCCAACACTAATGGTGCTTTTCAATTTTACTACCATCATTCCATCTAGAGAGTATGCATTGAGAAAAAATGTTGGATGAGATTGATATTTACTATGTATCATTAGTGATTTTGCATCTCGGAATGTTAATTTTTGTTAAGGTAACATTTATATATTATTTCATATGCATACTAATTTTGGATGCACTTTTTTGCCTAAAAATTTATATCTACAAACGTTGATATGTGTTGAATGTTATTTTGACGTTTATACTGAAGGCCATGGATTTTAGTTTCGCCTCAGGCCCACAAAATCTTAGGACCGGCCCTGGTAGCTTTGTTCACTTCAAATTTGCCATGTCATTATATTTGATTACGTATAGTTGTAACAATATTTATTGAATATAAGTAGGACAATTGAATTGAAAACATTTTCCCATGCATTGTTGAGTATTGTGATGGCTATTTTCCCATGCATGATTTGATGTTGGGGTTGGCATTATCACATTCAAAGTTGTCTGGTGAGGTGGCATGTTGAGATAAATAAGTTAGTGGAGATGACTCTCTTAGGTATATTGGGTTTAGAATGCCCTTTTAGAAGTGTGATTTGTTTACTTCGTTGCCATGCTCTCATGTATGTAGAAGTTTTTTCAGTTCCAATTTGTCATAGCGTCTTGTTCGTGATTGGTTACATTAGTTTTGCCATGTTGTCACATATCTAGTACTTTGTTCAATGAAAATTTTCCATGTCATTTAACATGTGTGATTTTATATTTTCTTGTTTTCCATGTTGTCATATATTCAGTACTTTGTTCAGTGTAAATTTTCTTGCCATCATGTATGTGATTTGCTTACTATTGCCATCCTATCATTTTTGGTAGTATTTTCCATTTTTGTTATGTTATTAGATATTGTGTTTTAGTACATTCTTGCCATGGCCATCTTGATGTTTCAATATGAGGGAAGGGAGGGGTTGGCAGGGTTTCAAAATAGTTATTTTTTGTAGTTCTAGAGAATTGCCTTAAAATCATGTTTTCTCTTGTCATTTGTGGATTTTATTTCCATCATGGTCCGTAATAGCTCGACCGACGATGACGATGATTTCATGTCAGCGCGAAGGAATGATGTGGCGGCAAACAGATTTTACTGGAGGTATTGATATATTTACATATGTTCCATGGCGAATTAACCATGAAGTGTTCTAGCTTTAACTATTCATCTGTTCCATGACAACTTTCCTCTTTTTCTGTTGTTTTTTGTATATAAATACACCATCAGAATTTCTACCACTCATTTTGGACACCTTGCATTTGTTTTTATTGTTTTGTTGACATGTCATTCTATAATATGATTTGTATCTTCACCTACCTACTCATATCATGGTATTTAAGTGCACTAACACATGGCAAGTAACTCTAACCACTCATGGAAATTTAACAATTAATTTTATTCCTTTCCACATCTTGATGCATCCTAGCCAGCGCAACATGGGCTCACATGAACGTCTGATCGATGATAAAAGAGGGATGCCCCAAGATGGGATGCTTCCTTGATGAACATCTGTTGCACAAACCTACAGACACTACAAAAAGGCACATCCGTTATTATACATGTTTTTCACAGTAGGTCGCATTTTCTGTCACCCATTGCTAACTCTCGAGCACTGTGTTGGTTTTCCCCGAAGAGGAAGGGATGATGCAGTAAAGTAGCGTAAGTATTTCCCTCAGTTTTTGAGAACCAAGGTATCAATCCAGTAGGTGGCTATGCGTGAGTCTCTCATACCTGCACAAAACAAATAGATCCTCGCAACCAACGCGATAAGGGGTTGTCAATCCCTACACGGCCACTTACGGGAGTGAGATCTGATAGATATGATAAGATAATATTTTTGGTATTTTCATGATAAAGATGCAAAGTAAAATAAAAGCAAAATAAAAAGCAAATGAAATAACTAAGTATTGGATGATTAATATGATGAAGATAGACCCGGAGCCAAAGGTTTCACTAGTGGCTTCTCTCAAGAGCATAAGTATTCTACAGTGGGTGAAAGAATTACTATTGAGCAATTGACAGAATTGAGCATAGTTATGAGAATATCTAGGCATGATCATGTATATAGGCATCACGTCCGAGACAAGTAGACCGACTCCTGCCTGCATCTACTACTATTACTCCACTCATCGACCGCTATCCAGCATGCATCTAGAGTATTAAGTTAATAAAAATAGAGTAACGCCTTAAGCAAGATGACATGATGTAGAGGGATAAACTCATGCAATATGATGAAAACCCCATCATGTTATCCTCAATGGCAACAATACAATACGTGCCTTGCTGCCCCTACTGTCACTGGGAAAGGACAAAGCAAGATTGAACCCAAAGCTAAGCACTTCTCCCATTGCAAGAAAGATCAATCTAGTAGGCCAAACCAAACTGATAATTCGAAGAGACTTGCAAAGATAACCAATCATACATAAAAGAATTCAGAGAAGATTCAAATATTGTTCATAAGAGAGGGGGAGAACATTGTATTGAGATCCAAAAGAGAGAAGAAGCCATCTAGCTAATAACTATGGACCCGTATGTCTGAGGTGAACTACTCACACTTCATCGGAGGGGCTATGGTGATGATGTAGAAGCCCTCCGTGATCGATGCCCCCTCCGGCTGAGCTTCGGAATAGGCCCCAAGATGGGATCTCAAGGATACAGAAAGTTACGGCGGTGGAATTAGGGTTTTGGCTCCGTATCTGATCGTTTGGGGGTACGTAGGTATATATAGGAGGAAGGAGTACGTCGGTGGAGCAACGGGGGGCCCACGAGGGTGGAGGGCGCGCCTGGGGGGGGGGGTAGGCGCGCCCCCTACCTCGTGGCCTCCTCTTTTGTGTCTTGACGTAGGGTCCAAGTCTCATGGGTCTTGTTCATTGAGAAAATCACGTTCCCGAAGGTTTCATTCCGATTGGACTCCGTTTGATATTCCTTTTCTTCGAAACCTTGAAATAGGCAAAAAACAGCAATTCTGGGCTGGGCCTCCGGTTAATAGGTTAGTACCAAAAATAATATAAAAGTGGATAATAAAGCCCAATAATGTCCAAAACAGTAGATAATATAGCATGGAGCAATCAAAAATTATAGATACGTTGGAGACGTATCAAGCATCCCCAAGCTTAATTCCTACTTGTCCTCGAGTAGGTAAATGATAAAAACAGAATTTTTGATGCGGAATGCTACTTGGCATAATTTTAATGTAATTATTCTTGATTGTGGTATGAATATTTAGATCCAAAAGATTCAAGGTAAAAGTTCATATTTACATAAGGATAATAGTACTTCAAGCATACTAACTAAGCAATTATGTCTTCTCAAAATAACATGGCCAAAGAAAGTTCATCCCTACAAAATCATATAGTTTAGTCATGCTTCATTTTCATCACACAAGAATGCTCTCATCATGCACAACCCTGATGACAAGCCAAGCAATTGTTTCATACCTTAGCAATCTCAAACCTATAAACTTTCACGCAATATATGAGCGCGAGCCATGGACATAGCACTATGGGGGGAATAGAATATGATGATGGGTGTTATGTGGAGAAGACAAAAAGGGAGAAAGTCTCACATCAATGAGGCTAATCAATGGGCTATGGAGATGCCCACCGATTGATGTTAATGCAAGGAGTAGGGATTGCCATGCAACGGATGCACTAGAGCTATAAATGTATGAAAGCTCAACAAAAGAAACTAAGTGGGTGTGCATCCAACTTGCTTGCTCACGAAGACCTAGGGCACTTGAGGAGGCCCATTGTTGGAATATACAAGCCAAGTTGTATAATGAACATTTCCCACTAGTATATGAAAGCGACAAAACAAGAGACTCTCTATCATGAAGGTTATTGTGCTACTTTGAAGCACAAGTGTGGCAAAGGATAGTAACATTGTCCCTTCTCTCTTTTTCTCTCTTTTTTTATTTAGGCCCTTTTCCCTTTTTTTATATGGCCTTTCTCTTTATTTATTTATTTCCTCACTTGCGACAATGCTCTAGAAAATGATGATCATCACACTTCTATTTATTTACAACTCAATGATTACAACTCGATGCTAGAACAAAAGATGACTCTATATGAATGCCTCCAGCGGTGTACCGGGATATGTAATGAACCAAGAGTGACATGTATGAAAGAATTATGAATGGTGGCTTTGCCACAAATACTATGTCAACTACATGATCATGCTAAGCATTATGACAATGATGAATGTGTCATGATAAACGGAATAGTGGAAAGTTGCATGGCAATATATCTCGGAATGACTATGGAAATGCCATAATAGGTAGGTATGGTGGCTGTTTTGAGGAAGATATAAAGAAGTTTATGTGTGAAAGAGCATATCATATCACGGGGTTTGGATGCACCGGCGAAGTTTGCACCAACTCTCAATGTGAGAAAGGGCAATGCACGGTACCGAAGAGGCTAGCAATGATGGAAGGGTGAGAGTGCGTATAATCCATGGACTCAACATTAGTCATAAAGAACTCACATACTTATTGCTAAAATCTACAAGTGATCAAAAACCTCGGCACTACGCGCATGCTCCTAGGGGGATAGATTGGTAGGAAAAGACCATCGCTCGTCCCCGACCGCCACTCATAAGGAAGACAATAAAAAAACACCTCATGTTTCAAATTTGTTACACAACGTTTACCATATGTGCATGCTATGGGACTTGCAAACTTCAACACAAGCACTTCTCAAATTCACAACTACTCAACTAGCATGACTTTGATATTATTACCTCCATATCTCAAAACAATCATCAAGCATCAAACGTCTCTTAGTATTCAAAACACTCCTAGGAATTTTTTTACTAATCTTGAATACCTAGCATATTAGGATTATTTAAGAAAATTACCATGCTATTTAAGACTCTCAAAATAATCTAAGTGAAGCATGAGAGATCAATAGTTTCTATAAAACAAATCCACCATGGTGCTCTAAAAGATATAAGTGAAGTACTAGAGCAAAACTATATAACTCAAAAGATATAAGCGAAGCACATAGAGTATTCTAACAAATTCCAAATCATGTATGGCTCTCTCAAAAGGCGTGTACAGCAAGGATGATTGTGGTAAACTAACAAATAAAGACTCAAATAATACAAGACGCTCCAAGAAAAACACATATCATGTGGTGAATAAAAATATAGCTCCAAGTAAAGTTACCGATAGAAGTAGACGAAAAGAGGGGATGCCTTCCGGGGCATCCCCAAGATTTGTCTTTAGGTGTCCTTAGATTATCTTGGGGGTGCCATGGGCATCCCCAAGCTTAGGCTCTTGCCACTCCTTGTTCCATAATCCATCAAATCTTTACCCAAAAGTTGAAAACTTCACAACACAAAACTTAAAGTAGAAAATCTCGTGAGCTCCGTTAGCGAAAGAAAACAAAAGACCACTTCAAGGTACTGTAATGAACTCATTCTTTATTTATATTGGTGTTAAACCTACTGTATTCCAACTTCTCTATGGTTTATAAACTATTTCACCAGCCATAGATTCATCAAAATAAGCAAACAACACACGGAAAACAGAATCTGTCAAAAACAGAACAGTCTGTAGTAATCTGTAGCTAGCGCAAGATCTGGAACACCAAAAATTCTAAAATAAATTTCTGGACGTGAGGAATTTATCTATTAATCATCTTCAAAAATAACTAACTAAATATCACTTTCCAAATAAAAATGGCAGCAGTTCTCGTGAGTGCTAAAGTTTCTGTTTTTACAGCAAGATTAACAAGACTTTCCCCAAGTCTTCCCAACGGTTTTACTTGGAAAAAACACTAATTAAACACAAAAAACACAACCTAAACAGAGGATAAATAAATTATTTATTACTAAAGAGGAGCAAAAAGCAAAGAATAAAAATAAAATTGGGTTGCCTCCCAACAAGCGCTATCGTTTAACGCCCCTAGCTAGGCATAAAAGCAAGGATGGATCTAGGTATTGCCATAATAGTAAGATAGATCATTAAAACTCATTTCATATTCTCTGAGTTCAGCAGCAATTTTTTTTTGAGGCAAGCAAAAGTAATCAAAAGGGCTAAATTTAATGGGGCAAAAGTCCCCAAGATCAACCTTGGGAGGTATAGGTTCCTCCTTTGGTCCTTCGTATTGCACAACCAATTCATCATTATAAGCATTCTTTTGACAGAACTTTGTGAGCCTATATTCAAGAGAATATCCTAGTTAATTATTTAGAATAGCCAAATCTTCATTAAGTTCAGAAATTCAATCAACTAAAACATTGGTAGGAACCCTTTTTCTAAGATTTTTATTGAAAGCAACATAGTCTAGAGATTGAAAACGCATTATTTCTTCTTGATCAAAGAGGATGGCCGCTATGGGAGGACGACAAGCGTCCACCCTATAATGCACAAAGATTTCTTTGACCTATTTTATTATGGATCTAAACTCATGAGCCAAAAAGATTGTAGCGGCACGCTTAACAGAAGAATGCTCAATATTAGAAAATTCTAGGAAAATCCTTTGTATGCAAGGGTGCATGTGCATGAATTGTCTTTCAAGTTCAACTACAAGCATGGCAATAGCGTCCGCAAGACTACTAGTTCTATGAAGGATAGAACTACCCATAGAAGGTAAAGCACCGGCACAAGTAAAGAAATCTTGAATAACTCCTTTTCCAATAATATTACCACTACCAACACGGAATTTTTTGTATGTAAAATGGGTGGTTCTTTAGCAGGAGCATCAGAATTTTTCATGATATTATTATTGTCCATATCAACAATAATTTCCCCAATTTCAGACATAAGGGCTGAAGGTGAAAGGGGCAAAAAGAGGCAAACAGAGAAGGAGATGGAGGATAGAGAGAGAGGGCGAATAAAATGGCAAGGGTGAAGTGGGGGAGAGGAAAATGAGAGGCAAATGGAAAATAATGTAATGAGGGAGATAGGGATTCTGATGGGTACTTGGTATATTGACTTTTGCATAGACTCCCCGACAACGGCGCTAGAAATCCTTCTTGCTACCTCTTGAGCACTGCGTTGGTTTTCCCCGAATTGGAAGGGATGATGCAGCAAAGTAGCGTAAGTATTTCCCTCAGTTTTTGAGAACCAAGGTATCAATCCAGTAGGAGGCTATGCACGAGTCCCTCGTACCTGCACAAAACAAATAAATCCTCGCAACCAACGTGATAAGGGGTTGTCAATCCCTACACGGCCACTTGCGAGAGTGAGATCTGATAGATATGATAAGATAATATTTTTGGTATTTTTATGATAAAGATGCAAAGTAAAATAAAAGAAAAATAAAAAGCAAATGAAATAACTAAGTATTGGAAGATTAATATGATGAAGACAGACCCGGGGGACATAGGTTTCACTAGTGGCTTCTCTCAAGAGCATAAGTATTCAACTTCTACGGTGGGTGAACGAATTACTGTTGAGCAATTGATAGAATTAAGCATAGTTATGAGAATATCTAGGCATGATCACGTATATAGGCATCACGTCTGAGACAAGTAGACCGACTCCTGCCTGCATCTACTACTATTACTCCACTCATCGACCGCTATCCAGCATGCATCTAGAGTATTAAGTTAATGAAAACAGAGTAACGCCTTAAGCAAGATGACATGATGTAGAGGGATAAACTCATGCAATATGATGAAAACCCCATCTTGTTATCCTCGATGGCAACAATACAATACGTGCCTTGCTGCCCCTACTGTCACTGGGAAAGGACAAAGCAAGATTGAACCCAAAGCTAAGCACTTCTCCCATTGCAAGAAAGATCAATCTAGTAGGCCAAACCAAACTGATAATTCGAAGAGACTTGCAAAGATAACCAATAATACATAAAATAATTCAGAGAAGATTCAAATATTGTTCATAGATAGACTTGATCATAAACCCACAATTCATCGGTCTCAACAAACACACCGCAAAAAGATTACATCAAATAGATCTCCACAAGAGAGGGGGAGAACATTGTATTGAGATCCAAAAAGAGAGAAGAAGCCATCTAGCTAATAACTATGGACCCGTAGGTCTGAGGTGAACTACTCACACTTCATCGGAGGGGCTATGGTGATGATGTAGAAGCCCTCCGTGATCGATGCCCCCTCCGGCGGAGCTCCGGAACAGGCCCCAAGATGGGATCTTGTGGATACAGAAAGTTACGGCGGTGGAATTAGTGTTTTGGCTCCGTATCTGATCGTTTGGGGGTACGTAGGTATATATTGGAGGAAGGAGTACGTCGGTTGAGCAAGGGGGGGCCCACGAGGGTGGAGGGCGCCTGGGGGGTAGGCACGCCCCCTACCTCATGGCCTCCTCTTTTGTGTCTTGACGGAGGGTCCAAGTCTCGTGGGTCTTGTTCGTTGAGAAAATCACGTTCCCGAAGGTTTCATTCTGTTTGGACTCCGTTTGATATTCCTTTTCTTCGAAACCCTGAATAGGCAAAAAACAGCAATTCTGGGCTGGGCCTCCGGTTAATAGGTTAGTCCCAAAAATAATATAAAAGTGGATAATAAAGCCCAATAATGTCCAAAACAGTAGATAATATAGCATGGATCAATCAAAATTTATAGATACGTTGGAGACGTATCACCCATCTACATCCATGACGGTTTTATAAAAAAACAAGATAGTCATACCTGTGATGCCGGGGATGTGTTCCATGACATTAATCACTTTTCATCATGGAAGCGTCCACTTCGATGATAATTGGTGTGTCATGCAAGTGTTCCGTCAAGAGTAACTGACATGTAGCAGCCACCGTAATTGGTTGTTGTTAAGCTATTGGGCGTGGGTTCTGGATCCGACAAACGTTAACAACCCTGACCAGTGACAATTTTCCACGTGTCGGATTCTCATTTGCCAAAAGAGCCACATGGAAGCTCTACCTTGTGACAGGTGTTGCCCATCCAATGGATTATGCACACGTATGCAACGCCGACACGTGGCATGGCCCTAATAGTGGCCCGTTTAAATAAAAAGGTCGACCAGTTAAAGAGGCCCATAAGATTTAGGCAAAAGTTAGTGGGCCGACCCACTAAAGGCCTACTTACAGATAGCGCAATTACAACCCTGGTGATGGTGACCTAGACTAGGGGGTGCTAAGCACGTCGGCCTGCCAGTCATGGGCCGGGCCGAGGAACCCCAGACAGCCAATGAATGGGCCATGTTTTCCATGACCCACGTGTACTCAAGATGGAATCCTCGAAGAATTGGTGCATACTTTAAGACATGTTTGAATCAGTTGCATGTTTATCCCTAGATGTAACTGACCTACATGTAACCCTAGGCACCCTAGGTGCCTATATAAGCTGAGGGGTTTTGTCCGTAGGGTTAAGTTAGAGATATGCTACTACTCGTGAACTACGTTGGAATTTCCTCGAAGAGGAGAGGATGATGCAGTACAATAGAGCTAAGTATTTCCTCAGTTAAGAACCGAGGTTATCAATCCAATAGGAGAACCATGCAACACCTCGTTAGTGGTACGTCTCCAACATATCTATAATTTTTTATTGTTCAATGTTATTATATTATCCATCTTGGATGTTTTATATGCATTATTATGCTATTTCATATCATTATTTGGGACTAACTTAGTAACCTAGTGCCAAGTGCCAGTTGCTGTTTTTTCCTTGTCTTTGCCTTTACAGAAAATCAATATCAAACGGAGTCCAAATGGAACAAAACGTTTTGACAATTTTTCTTGGACCACAAGACACACTGGAAGCTTCAGGAGGAGGCCAGAAGGGCCACGGGGTGGCCCCAAGTTTAGCGGGCACGCCCCCAAGCTTGTGGGCCACTGCGACACTTCTAACCCTAATTCTTCTTCTATAAATACCCAAATATTCCTCGTAGACCAGAGGGCACACCAAAAAAATGTTTCCTCCACCGCAAGTTCCAGAACCACGAGATCCCATCTGGAGGCCTTTTCTAGTAGTCCGCCAGAGGGGGATTCGGCCACAGAGGGCTTCTACATCAACCTTGCTGCCCTTCCGATGATGTGTGAGTAGTTTACCAAACACCTATGGGTCCATAGCTAGTAGCTATATGGCTTCTTCTCTCTCTTTGATCTTCAATACAATGTTCTCCTCGATGTTCTTGGAGATCTATTCGATGTAATCTTCTTTTGCGGTGCGTTTGTTGAGACCCGATGAATTTTGGGTTTATGATTAGATTATCTATGAATATTATTCGAGTCTTCCTTGAACTCTTTCATGCATGATTAAGATAGCTTTGTATTTCTCTATGATCTATTGATTTAGTTTGGCCAACTAGATTTATTTTTCTTGCAGTGGAGAGGTGTTTTGTAATGGGTTTAATCTTGTGGTGCTTATTCCCAGTGACAGAAAGGGACATGACACGTATTTGTATTGTTGCCATTAAGGATAAAAAGATGGGGTCTGCTCATATTGATTGATCTAGCCCTCTACGTCATGTCATCTTGCTTAAGGTGTTACTATGTTTGTCATGAACTTAATAACATGGATGCATGCTGGATAGCTAGCGGTCGATTGGTGGAGTAATAGTAGTAGATATAGGCAGGAGTCGGTCTACTTATCATGGAGGTGATGTGATGAGGACATCAATACAATTGTTACACCCACAGCCCCTGCTGCTATACATACTGGACCAATTACTAGAGCTCGTGCACGCCAACTAAATTACCAGGTACTTTCGTTTCTTGGTAATGATTCTAATGTTCATGAGAATATGATGCTGCCTAAATTGGATACATTTGTTTTGCTTACAAATGAAGGGCCTAGCTTGGAGAAGGATGAACATTGGAGCAAGAACAAGCATGGAGATGATGGCATGCGCAAGGGGAACAAGAACGGAGTTACAAGTGATGATTTCAGGACTTTGAAGCCACCATAATGGGTGCATGAAGCCTTGGACGAAATATACAAGATGCCACTTCATAAATTTCGTCCCGAGGCTATTTTAGGTGCTGCGTCACCTTATTATTGGGCCAGGCCCATGTAATTTCGAAATACATAAGTATAGGCTATTTTTAGAGTCCGTATGTGTGGGGAAACAAGAGATAGGGTTGATTTCGGACCCCTCCACCAAGGGCCACGAAATTCCCCCCTCTTCCTCCATATATACAGCCCTTAGGGCATCGTTTAGACTTTGGGTTTTGTTTAGATTAAAAGTTCGCCATAGCTGCAACTTCGCGTACTTCGTTTGTGTTCAACGACCAGACAAAGGCGTCACAGAACCCCACCTTGATCAATAAAGCTTTCATCTTATATTCGCAATATCCAGATTGCAATCTCAGTTTCTTGCTTGTTCTTCGTTTGCTCGCAGGAAACAGACCCTCGTGGTCAGGTTGATCGTGCTCCGGCGTGGTCAATAACCTCTCGGAGTTGGTTTAGCGATTGCTAAGGCGCGACGTCCTCGCACGTTCGTAGTCGGATCGTCAAAGTCGACTTCCACCAAAGCGATATCCATCATCTCATCGAAAGACGGGACACCTTTGCCTCTATCAAGTGGTATCAGATTTCCAGGTTGCTCGGTGAGATTTTACAGTTTTTCGTAGTTTAGATCGAGTCTGTTCTTCATACCTATAGTCCACGAAAAAGCCACAAAAAAAATTAGGGTTAGTTCATCATATCCGAACCAATCTGAGCCTTGCATAATCTTTTTAGGGTTTTGCTTTGTTGAATTTGCGGTTGCATCGTCGTGTCTAGTTGCTGGTCTTAGAGTCTAGTCTTTTAGAGTTTCGAGTTCTGGTCATAAGTTGTCACGCCGCCGCCGCACCATCATCATCGCCCCTGCCATCTACCACCACCGCACCGAATCCGTATCCATATACCACCACCAATCCGTGTCCATATACCACCACCGATCCATATCCATATACTACCACCGCTACCACCACCGCTGCCATATACCACCACCATATATCCACCACCAATCCGAGTTCTTTGCTTATTAGGTTTGTTTTCGGGATCCATCTAGATTCCGATTCGTGTTTCCTTGCCGGAGTAGGTTTCGGAAAAAAAAAAGTCGGGTAGCCACGCTCCGTTTAGGCCCAAAATTTTTCGAAAACGCATTTTTCGAAAAAATTTCTGGCTATCCTATTTTTAGGTGTTTCTGAGTGTTTTGAGACAGGTGCCATTATAGGAAGTTTTTTTTGACCCGTTTCCAGTTTTTGGGTCCGGGCAGTCGAAAAAAAAAATTTGGTCGAAAAAATTTCGTGCCCATCCTGTCAGTTTGAGCTAGGAAGAGTTTTGAGACACTCGCCATTATAGTGATTTTTCGCAAAAAAAAAGCAGCGCAAAAAAAAAGAGCGCAAAAAAAAAGAGCAAAAAAAAATTCAGAGTGTGCTTTTCCCTTGTTTACGTGCCGCGCCGTGATTTTGTTAGTGTTCTAGGCTCGCGTCTCTAGCACAGTCTAGCCTAGGACCAGCACAGTACCGTCGTTGAGCGTTTATTCAACTTTGCATCTCTGAATTGATTATTGCTGACCCTTTTTGCTACCATATTATAAGCCTTCCCAGCTCCACATACATCTACGTCGTGCGTTTGACTCTCCCTGGTAATCGCTCTATCCAAGCTTTGAGAGTTTTTGACTACAACGGTTGCCGATCACCGCCTGCTGCTGGGTAAGAACTGGTAAGAATTTGAGATTTGCTTGACGGATTTGTGACACCCACCACCACCACTTGTTCGTAGTCTGTAGGATCATATTCTTGTGTGTTTCTATTGCTGCTAACCATGCCAGGATCACAAGCCGACGAGATTGACTGGGAGAATTTATCGAACAAGGAGCTTCATGATAAGTTTCAGCAAATGATGACTGAACAGGTGCAAGATGTGCTGAACAATTTTGAAGAGGCCATGGAGAAGATCACTGGCCTTGAGAAGACGTTCGAAACAAAGCTCGATAACAAGTTTAATGAATTGCTCGCGCGTCTTCCACCACCACCACCCGCTGCACCTAACGCACCTCTCCAACAACAACAACAACGACTACCTCCACGTCGCGAAGCAGACCTCCGCCGAGCAAGCCGTGTTCCTCTTGCGTTTGGCCAAACTGTTGGTGCTGCTGTTGATACTTCTGTGGCTCCTGCTGCTGATGCGGAGGAGGATGATTATGTGGGAGATTATGAGGATGAGGTTGATCAAAATCAACACTACGTGCAGCCACCTGTACCACCACCAGCAGGTCGACCTCAGGTATATATTCGTAATGGTAGGCCTGCACCACCACCTCAGGTACGAGATGATGTCCATATTCCTAAACTGAAATTGAATATTCCACCATTTGAGGGTAGATATGTTCCTGATATATATCTTACTTGGGAGTTAGAAACTGAACAACGATTTACATGTTTACAATATCCTGAGGAGAGACGAGTTGCTGCTGCTGTTTGTGCTTTCACTAGTTTTGCATGTGTATGGTGGTCTGAACATTGTAGATTATATCCTATTCCAACTACTTGGGCTGCTTTGAAAACTGCTATGCGTACGCGTTGGGTTCCACCATATTATCAACGTGAATTGCTTCAAAAATTGCAGCGTTTAAGACAAGGGAAAAATTCTGTAGAAGAATATTATCAGGAATTACAAACTGGCATGATTAGATGTGGTATTGTTGAGGAGAATGAAGCTATGCTTGCACGTTTTCTGGGTGGATTAAATAGAGAGATTCAGACCATTCTAGACTATAAGGAGTATACTAATATCACTCGTTTATTCCATCTTGCTTGTAAAGCTGAACGTGAAGTGCAGGATCGACAAGCATTGGGGCGAACTAACTTTTCTGCAGGCCGACCTTCATCATGGACACCACGTGCATCTTCTACTTCAACTGCACCAGCACCTCCATCCGGTGCCACCTCCAGCCGTGATACAAGAAAACAGGCACAACCACCATTATCTTCCAAGAGCGCACCTGCGGGTCCTGCACAGCGTTCTTCTTCTTCCATGGCATCAACAGGGCACACAAGTGATATTATTTGTCGTCGTTGTAAGGGAGGAGGTCATTATGCGAGGGAATGCAAATCTCCGCGTGTGATGATTGCTACCGCGGATGGTGGATATGAGTCCGCTAGTGACTATGATGAGGAGACATTGGCTCTTATTACACGTGAAGAACATGGTGGAGATGATTCTGATCATGAGACGCAATACATGGCTCCTGAAGACGCTGACAGGTATGAATGTTTAGTTGCTCAACGTGTTTTGAGTGTGCAGGTCACACAAGCTGAGCAAAATCAGAGGCACAATTTGTTCCATACCAAGGGAGTTGTGAAGGAACGTTCTGTGCGCGTCATAATAGACGGAGGGAGCTGCAACAACTTGGCTAGCATGGAGATGGTGGAGAAGCTTTCTCTCACCACAAGACCACATCCACATCCTTACTACATCCAATGGTTCAACAACAGCGGCAAGGTTAAGGTAACACGTACTGTTCGTGTGCATTTTAGTATCTCTACATATGCTGATTATGTTGATTGTGATGTGGTACCTATGCAAGCATGTTCCTTATTACTTGGTAGACCATGGCAATTTGATAAAAATTCTGTACACCATGGTAGAAACAATCACTATACTCTTGTTCATAAGGATAAAAATATTACTTTGCTTCCTATGACTCCTGATTCCATTTTGAAAGATGATATTAATAGAGCTAATAAAGCACAACAGGAGAAGAATAAGAGTGAAAATCAGATTGTGGCAAAAGAATTTGAGCAACAAATGAAGCCTAATAATAAACCATCTAGTGTTGCTTCTGAAATTAAATTGAAAAGTGCATGTTTATTTGCCACCAAATCTGATATTGATGAGCTAGATTTCAGCAAATCTGTTTGCTATGCTTTTGTGTGCAAAGAGGCATTATTTTCATTCGAGGACGTGCCTTCCTCTTTGCCTCCTGCTGTCACTAACATTTTGCAGGAGTTCGCTGACGTTTTTCCACAAGACGTGCCACCGGGATTACCGCCTATTCGAGGGATTGAGCATCAGATTGACTTAATTCCCGGTGCTTCACTGCCAAACCGTGCACCATACCGTACCAATCCAGAGGAGACGAAGGAGATTATGCGTCAAGTACAAGAGCTTCTCGACAAAGGTTATATACGCGAATCCCTTAGTCCTTGTGCTGTTCCTATTATTCTAGTGCCGAAAAAGGATGGTACATCACGTATGTGTGTTGATTGTAGAGGCATTAATAATATTACTATTCGTTATCGTCATCCTATTCCTAGGCTAGATGATATGCTTGATGAATTGAGTGGCTCTACAATATTCTCCAAAGTTGATTTGCGTAGTGGCTACCATCAAATTCGTATGAAATTGGGAGATGAATGGAAAACAGCATTTAAAACTAAGTTTGGATTATATGAGTGGTTAGTCATGCCTTTTGGGTTAACTAATGCACCTAGTACTTTCATGAGATTAATGAACGAAGTTTTACGTGCTTTCATTGGACGATTTGTGGTAGTTTACTTTGATGACATATTGATTTATAGCAGATCTTTGGAAGAACATTTGGAACATTTACGTGCTGTTTTTATTGCTCTACGTGATGCACGTTTGTTTGGTAACCTTGGGAAGTGCACCTTTTGCACCGACCGAGTATCTTTTCTTGGCTATGTTGTTACTCCACAGGGAATTGAAGTTGATAAAGCCAAGATTGAAGCTATTGAGAGTTGGCCGCAGCCCAAAACGGTCACACAAGTGAGGAGTTTTCTTGGCCTCGCTGGATTCTATAGGCGTTTTGTGAGAGATTTCAGCACCATTGCTGCACCTCTCAATGAGCTTACAAAGAAAGATGTGCCTTTTCTTTGGGGTACCGCACAGGAAGAAGCCTTCACGGTATTGAAAGATAAGTTGACACATGCTCCTTTACTCCAACTTCCTGATTTTAATAAGACTTTTGAGCTTGAATGTGATGCTAGTGGAATTGGATTAGGAGGTGTGTTATTACAAGATGGCAAACCTGTTGCATACTTTTCTGAAAAATTGAGTGGGCCTAGTCTGAATTATTCTACTTATGATAAAGAATTATATGCTCTTGTTCGGACTTTAGAAACATGGCAACATTATTTATGGCCCAAAGAATTTGTTATACATTCTGATCATGAATCTTTGAAACATATTAAAAGTCAAGCTAAACTGAATCGTAGACATGCTAAATGGGTTGAATTCATTGAGACTTTCCCTTATGTCATTAAACACAAGAAGGGAAAAGAAAATGTTATTGCTGATGCATTGTCTCGTCGCTATACTATGCTTTCACAACTTGACTTCAAAATATTTGGTTTGGAGACCATCAAAGATCAATATGTGCATGATGCTGATTTTAAAGATGTAATGCAGAATTGTAAAGAAGGAAGAATGTGGAACAAGTTTGTTGTTAACGATGGATTTGTGTTTCGTGCTAACAAGCTATGCATTCCAGCTAGCTCCGTTCGTCTTTTGTTGTTGCAGGAGGCGCATGGAGGAGGATTAATGGGACACTTTGGCGTGAAGAAGACGGAGGACGTACTTGCTACACATTTCTTTTGGCCAAAGATGAGACGGGATGTTGAGCGTTTTATTGCTCGCTGCACTACATGTCAAAAAGCTAAGTCACGACTCAATCCTCATGGTTTATATATGCCTTTGCCTGTACCTAGTGTTCCTTGGGAGGATATATCTATGGACTTTGTTTTAGGTTTACCTCGAACAAAGAAGGGGAGGGATAGCATATTTGTTGTCGTGGATAGATTCTCGAAAATGGCACACTTTATACCATGTCATAAAAGCGATGATGCTGTTAATGTTGCTGATTTGTTCTTTCGTGAAATTATTCGCTTGCATGGTGTGCCAAAAACTATTGTTTCAGATCGTGATACTAAATTTCTTAGCCACTTTTGGAGATGTTTATGGGCTAAGTTGGGGACTAAACTGCTTTTTAGTACTACTTGTCACCCCCAAACTGATGGACAAACTGAAGTAGTCAATAGAACGTTGTCTACTATGCTTAGGGCTGTTTTGAAGAATAATAAGAAAATGTGGGAGGAATGCTTGCCTCATATTGAATTTGCTTATAATCGTTCATTGCATTCTACTACTAAGATGTGCCCTTTTGAAGTTGTGTATGGTTTCCTACCTCGTGCACCTATTGATTTGTTGCCTCTTCCATCTTCGGAGAAGGTTAATTTTGATGCTAAACAACGTGCTGAATTGATTTTAAAAATGCATGAGTTAACTAAGGAAAACATTGAGCGTATGAATGCTAAATATAAACTTGCTGGAGATAAGGGTAGAAAACATGTTGTGTTTGCACCTGGAGATCTTGTTTGGTTACATTTGCGTAAGGATAGATTTCCTGATTTGCGCAAATCAAAGCTAATGCCACGTGCTGATGGTCCCTTTAAGGTGTTAGAGAAAATAAATGATAATGCATATAAACTTGAGCTGCCTGCAGATTTTGGGGTTAGTCCCACTTTTAACATTGCAGATTTGAAGCCTTATTTGGGTGAGGAAGATGAACTTCCGTCGAGGACGACTTCATTTCAAGAAGGGGAGGATGATGAGGACATCAATACAATTGTTACACCCACAGCCCCTGCTGCTATACATACTGGACCAATTACTAGAGCTCGTGCACGCCAACTAAATTACCAGGTACTTTCGTTTCTTGGTAATGATTCTAATGTTCATGAGAATATGATGCTGCCTAAATTGGATACATTTGTTTTGCTTACAAATGAAGGGCCTAGCTTGGAGAAGGATGAACATTGGAGCAAGAACAAGCATGGAGATGATGGCATGCGCAAGGGGAACAAGAACGGAGTTACAAGTGATGATTTCAGGACTTTGAAGCCACCATAATGGGTGCATGAAGCCTTGGACGAAATATACAAGATGCCACTTCATAAATTTCGTCCCGAGGCTATTTTAGGTGCTGCGTCACCTTATTATTGGGCCAGGCCCATGTAATTTCGAAATACATAAGTATAGGCTATTTTTAGAGTCCGTATGTGTGGGGAAACAAGAGATAGGGTTGATTTCGGACCCCTCCACCAAGGGCCACGAAATTCCCCCCTCTTCCTCCATATATACAGCCCTTAGGGCATCGTTTAGACTTTGGGTTTTGTTTAGATTAAAAGTTCGCCATAGCTGCAACTTCGCGTACTTCGTTTGTGTTCAACGACCAGACAAAGGCGTCACAGAACCCCACCTTGATCAATAAAGCTTTCATCTTATATTCGCAATATCCAGATTGCAATCTCAGTTTCTTGCTTGTTCTTCGTTTGCTCGCAGGAAACAGACCCTCGTGGTCAGGTTGATCGTGCTCCGGCGTGGTCAATAACCTCTCGGAGTTGGTTTAGCGATTGCTAAGGCGCGACGTCCTCGCACGTTCGTAGTCGGATCGTCAAAGTCGACTTCCACCAAAGCGATATCCATCATCTCATCGAAAGACGGGACACCTTAGCCTCTATCATGGATATCGCTTAAGGTGTTACTATGTTTGTCATGAACTTAATAACATGGATGCATGTTGGATAGCTAGCGGTCGATTGGTGGAGTAATAGTAGTAGATATAGGCAGGAGTCGGTCTACTTATCATGGAGGTGATGCCTATATTCATGATCATTGCCTTAGATATCGTCATAACTATGCGTATTTCTATCAATTGATCAACAGTAATTTGTTTACCCATCATATGTTTTCGTTCAAGAGAGAAGCCTCTAGTGAAAACTATGGCCCCGGGTCTATTTTTATCATATTATTTTCAGATCTATAAAACCAAAAACCCAAAAATACCTTGCTGCAATTTATTTACTTTTATCTTATTTTACACTTTTACTTATCTTTTATATCTATCACTATCAAATCCCATCCTTGCAAGTGACTGTGAAGGGATTGGCAACCCCTTTATCGCATTGGGTGCAAGTATTTGTTTATTTGTGTAGGTGCAACCATTGGTGACTTGTGTGTTCCTCCTACTCGATTGATACCTTGGTTCTCAACTGAGGGAAATACTTATCTCTACTTTGCTGCATCACCCTTTCCTCTTCAAGGGAAAAACCAACGCAAGCTCAAGAAGTAGCAGGAAGAATTTCTAGCGCCGTTGCCGGGGAGGATCTACATCATGCCTACCAAGTACCCATCATACACTCTCATCTCTTGCATTTACATTATTCACCATTTGTCTCTCGTTTTCCTCTCCCCCACTTCTAAAATATTTTTAGAAAAATACAAAAATATTTTCCTTTTTATTCTCCTCCTTTCCGTTCACTTTTTCATATGGCTTTTCTCTCGTTTGCTATCTTTTCTTGTGTTGCCATGTGCCTTCTATTTGCTTACATCTTTGCTTGCTAAAAAATATTGATATGGATCCACTTAAAGTTTTCTACTTGGATCAACTTCGATCCATATGTGCTCGTGCTGAAACCCCAACTAGTTTAGTTGAGGGAAAATCATTAGATGAGCATGCTCATTTTGTGCGTCACTGTTTGTCTCAAAAAGAGGGACTCTTATGGAATCAAATAAATTGTTTGCTATGCTATGCTTGGAATCTATGTGAATTTTATGATTTTACTTGTTGCTCGGAGAACCCTAAAAAATACCTTCCCTACCTACGTGAGTTTAATGATAATGAAATCTTCTTATGCCAAATGTGTTTATAGTTACTATGATATCGAACAAATTGAAGAATTTGTTGCTTTTAAGGGTGCTTATGAACTTGATTCTTTGATTGAAAAGTATGATATTACTCTCTACAAATCTATTTTTTTACAAAACCATGCTTCTAATGCCTATGTTAAAGAATTTATTGAGAGAATGTCCGCTGCTTTGGGAGAAAATAATGATTGCACGAATCTATAGACCCCTCGCAAAAAATGCATGAATCTATAGATAATTATGACTCCGTTGATTTGATTGAAATATCCCCCCTTGATGAACATGATGCTTGCTATTCTTATGGTCATGATGCCAATATTAATTATACTTATAGAGATGAACTTGCTATAGTTCCTTATGTTAAACATGGGATTATTGCTATTGCACCCACACTTGATAGCTCCTTAAATGAAAAGCATGATTGCAATGATGTTATTATAAATTTTATTAATGCCAATTGTGCCAATAATATGCAAAACCCTAAGCTTGGGGATGCTAATTTTGCTATGTCCACTACTTATTGCAATTATCATGATTGGGGCGATAATGTTTCTTATGATCTTGAAAATTTATTTAAGCCTCATGATGAATATGATATTGGTAATAATGTTTGCAATAATATTGAAGTGGGTTTGGAAGAGTGTCAACTTTAGTTAAAAATAATCCCCCATGTTTGTAGTGTGACCAATCTTATGATTTTTTTTATGAAAGTGGGTTTGGAGAGGTCATGACTTTATTTGATGATAATCCCACTATTTTGGAAGAGTGTCAACTTTGCATGCATGTGGATCATGTAGAGAATAAGTTATGTGACAACTATATTGTTGAATTTGAATATGATCCCACATGTAATGATTATGAGAGAGGGAAATATGGTTGTAGAAATTTTCATGTTACTAAATTACCTCTCGTTATGTTGAGATTGCTATTGTTTCTTTCTTCTTCTTTGCATATGCTAGTTTTTGCTTGTCTTGATAGTTTGTTTGCTTATATAATGCCTATGCATAGGAATTATTTTAGACTTAAATGTGTTTTTCACATGTTTTATGATGCTCTCTTTGTGCTTAAATTCTTGTCTTCCATGTGAGTATCATTAAAATTATCGATGCCTAGCTAAAAGGCTTTAAAGGAAAGCGCTTGTTGGGAGACAATCCAATATTTTTCTTTTATGTTTTATGTGAATATACCATTATACTTATGCTATGATTATGTTTTAGTGTTTTAATTAGTGTTTGTGCCAAGTAAGACCTTTGGGATGGTTTGGAAGATTGTTGATTCAATTCTGTGCAAAAATAGAAAATTTTACATCTAGTAGCAGAATTGTCGAAAATCAGTGGAGCAACAAAAAATTCTAAATGTTTTACACTTTATTGATACACAAATTTCCCACATTGCCCTAAATTTTCAGAATTTTTGGAGTTATAGAAGTTTGGCCAAAGTCCAAATTACTACAGACTGTTCTGTTTTTGACAGATTCTGTTTTCGTTGTGTTCTTTGCTTATTTTGATGAATCTATGGGTTGTATCAGGGGGTATGAACCATGGATAAGTTAGAATATAGTAGATATAATACAAATATATAATTGGAATGAGTATATAGCAGTACTTAAAAGTGGTTATTTGCTTTGCTTCCGTAACGAATCTCACAAGTTTTCTATTGAGTTTTGTGTTGTGAAGTTTTCAAGTTTTGGTGAAGTTTCGATGGACTACGGAATAAGGAGTGGCAAGAGCCTAAGATTGGGATTCCCATGGCAACCCAAGGTAATATTCAAGGACAACCAAGCATCTAAGCTTGGGGATGCACTGGAAGGCATCCCCTCTTTTGTCTACAATCCATCGGTAAAAGCAAGGGTGGTGAAGGTAATGAGGTTTTCCCTACACTTATTTCATAAAAATGAATGGTTTGTTGATCAACGCCGGTGGCTGCGGCAGAATGGAATAGGCTCTGAAATTGCTAAATTTCATTTTGGAACTTTAGATGACAGAGTAATCGAAAGTCATCGTGTCAACCCCATACATGACTTCTCAGTGGCTGACCCCTTTGCAAAAATTATGAGGTTTCGAAACCAGACTTACAAGTGGTAGTATTAGTTTGAAGCTCTCTGATATCCATGTTCAGCGGATCAGCATGAGCGTTTGCAGCTGATGAGATGAATTTCATTTCTAATATCAGTTTGAACCTTGTAATCTTCAAATTTGAGCCATATAACTCTGGAATTTGAACCTTGTAATATTTCGAGCTTTTGTGGTACAATCATTGAAATGCCATCGTATGAGACTCGTATATTGGTAGCACTATTTTGACCTTAATATGCAATGGACTTAGATTTTATTAACCATTCTCGAATCTATTTACCTTGTGGATCTCATAGCACATGATCTGTATAGCTAACTCGACTTCGATCTTCGACATTATTGCACACAGTTGGTTTCTTCAACCGTGTGCCCTGTAGAGCGCAAAATTAATTATCGCACTCAAGTGTCCATCATCACCCTTCTGTGTAACTTTGCCCTCATCACCCACGGGTAAACTTATGACCGAAGTCATTCCACACACTTCATTTTTACAAAGGTTTTTGCCAATAAACGCCCACGATTTGCCCCTCTTCTAGCCGACGCATGGCCAAACTAGCCGGGCGGGAAGCTTTCGCGGTAAACTGCGTAGTAGTGCAGGAACATGCTCACCAATGATATATTTGGCGCCTCTTCGAGCCCACACGTGGTCAAACAAAACGCGTGCGGTGCGGTGTTGTCAAGCGTGCGCTGGAATCCTCCGCTATGAACACGGTGACAAGACGTGATGATTACAGGCCAGCCGGCCCCCATTTATTACAGCGGACATTTAACCCTTGTGTCTCTTCAACCTTTCGATCGCGCCCCACCATTGCAAGAAGCACACTCACCATGACAAATTCTTAGAGGCTATCCTACGCGGCTCCAATGGTGCTCCGAGCGGTTGCCAACGACGAGCAGCAGTTCACCATGCATGCCATGGTGGACACCCATAGAAGGTTCACAGAGCTCTCGGTGGTGTACACCAACAACCCGGTCTGGGTGGAGCACTCCATCCACATCATGGAGTTGTTGCTTGCTAAGGAGAAGTACAAGGTGGTCGGGTTCGACCTCGAGTACACCCACGCTCGTGTCAGGTCTCGTCCTAAGGTCGTCATCACCCAGATGTTCATGCGAGATGACGTCCTCAGCTAGCACTACTGCTTGGCCACAAGGCCTTGCGAGCGTTTTGCCAGGTTTGTCAACAACCCCCACTACATGTTTGCTACGGTGGACATCACCAATGATGTAAAGGTGCTCAAGAATTCGAGCATCGCCTGCCAGAATCTTGTCGACATCCAGAGCCAATACAAGATCTAGGGTAGCAATGAGCATGAGGACTCACTGGTTCACCTCGCCGAGGCCATCATCGATCCTTACTATAGAGACATGAAGGATTCCAACAACAAGAAAAAGTGTGCCTCGCACTCGGCCTGGATGGAGAAACTCGACAAAGCTCATGTCGTGTATGCGGCCAAGGAGGCATACACGAGCTACGAGATGTACAGGCGGTGTAGCGACCAGACCTCAGACGATCCAATCTCTGTGCTCAGGTGTCATCCCTGGATCAGTAATGCTGACACCACACAATACTTGAAGGATTTATAACAGAGTAGCAATCACACACTTATTATATCGAATGTCAAAAGAGAACTTATTACAATAAAATGGCTTAAGGCCATCTAATGCGATAACAGCGGAAGGCTTGGAAGATAAAGTGAGTCCATCAACTCCAACGACATAGCTGAGCTGCACGGCAACGACCTAACGAACCTTACTCCTTGTCTGAAAAGTCTGCAACATAATACGTTGCAGCCCGAAAACGGGTCAGCACATGGAATATGCTGGCAATATAACACAGTAGAGTAAGAACATAATAATTCTATCACTACATGCATATATGGCTGGTGGAAAGCTGTATGGTTATAGTTTTTGCGAAAAGCCAATTTTTCCCTACAACAAAGGAATATATTTTAATTTAACTATCATGGTGGTTGTAACATCATTGAGAAGGTACCCCCAACTCAATCCCAATTAAAGTGATTAACAACCCAACAATATTAATTAAACATGCTGAGATACATGCGATAACTCAAGTACTAGATACTCATGAATTGTCCATAACCGGGGACACGGCTAACCATGATTAGATTGTACACTCTGCAGAGGTTTGCGCACTTTTCCCCACAAGACTCAATCGCCTCCATTGGATTTCTCGCACTACATGGTGTTTGAGAAACGGATGACCGAGACACAGTCTTTCAGAAACATTAACTCTCTACTCCGGGCAGACCATAAAACCTACAAAACCCACTACCTGCTGATCCACCTCTTCAAGAGCTTCACGTAACTTACTCAACTATGCTAGAGCCCATAATAGCTTGTGGCTGCACACGGAAGTTTCTAGCATGAATCATCTTAGTTCCCTTTGAGCCTCGGTAGCGGTCCATAGGAAGATCACATGGGTACCCCGAGATTTCCAAAAATAAAAACAGACAACACTGGGTTCCCCAGGTGCCTCAATCCACCTAGTTGTTTGATTAAGTTGCCACTTTAAGTTGAACCATTAATTAAGAATCTCACATCTATCGTGGATTTCACTCAAACCCGAACCACGTCTACGAGCATAGCATGGCAATAAGCAATACGTAGAAGTAACTCCCAAGGGTTTGAATATAACAGGGCAATAGGTACTACCTCAACAACTACTTCCCAACCCACAAGTTAATGACATCCTAATCATGCAATGTTCGAGGATTGGAACTAATGCACAAAAACTGGGTTTGGAAAGAGTATGATCAATGTGTTACTTGCCTTGCTGACGATCCGCGAATCCTAGAGACTCATAGTAACACGCTTCGCACTCCTGGAATTCTATCGCAAGCAAACAATAACATACATAAGTAACAAGCAACGATGCACAAGCAAAACTCAAATAAGAGAGGTTGACCAGAAAGTTCAACTTCAGAACTCTGGTTTGCAAAAGAATCAAATCGAACAAAGCAACAAAACTCAACCGGCGAACGAAAGAAACTTCGTTTACTAATCTGAACTTAGGTCAAATTTTTATAGTAGCAAAAACTTGTTTGAGTTGATTAACCGGAAAGAGGGTTTCGAGACGAAACTCCAGGCGCTTGAATCGCCTGATTCCGATAAACAAGCGAAAAGATAAACAGAAACTAAAATTGGATCCGAAATCACGATCAGAAAAATTGCGGAATAAATCCGAGAAAAAGAAAAACAAAAAACAGATTAACGAATGAACGTTCATTATCTGGATCTATACGAAGAACATGTTTGTTAAAATGAATGAACGAGCGAACGCTCGCTAATTAAATAAACCAGAGAAAAACCGATCTATTTAAAAAAAATGAAAACTAGGGTTAAAAAAAAACCGAACGGTTTTCTTTGGAAAACCGGGGCGGCGGGGCGGCTACCTCGGCTCGGCTCCGGCGGGACTCCGGCGATGCGGCGGGGCGGCGTGGGGTGCGGGGCGGCGGCGGCGGGCGGCGGCGGCTCCGGCGCGGCGGCTGCAGGCGGCGGGGCGGGCGGCTGCGGGCGGCGGGGCGGCGGCTGCGGGCGGCGGGGCGAGCGGCTGTGGGCGGCGGGGCGGGCGGCTGCGGGCGACGGTGGCTGGGGCTCCAGGGAGGGCTCCGGCGGGGTTATAAAGAGGGGGGGGCGGCCAACTTGGGGAAGGGGGCGGCCTCGGGAGGCGTGTCCGCCCTGAACACGGCAGCGACGACGGCTCCGATCGGGACTCCGATCCCGATCCGGCTGGGGAGGCGATGGCGCGGGCAGGGGGCTGGGCTTCGGCCCAGTCGGGCGTGCAGTATTTTTTTTAAAATAATTCCGCCGACATAAATAAAATCCTAGAAAAATAAATAAAAATCTAAAAATGCCAAAACAAATTTTCACCGCCTAAATAAAATATTTAGGACGAGGTGACCATTTTCTTGGCTCTAAAATGCAATTTTGAAAACGTGCAATTTTTCTAATGCAAATAAAATCTGAATAAAACCGAATAAAATCCAATAAATGATTTTAATATTTTCCTCCAATATTTCATTTATTTTGGAGAAGTCATATTATCTCCGCTCATTTTATTTAATATGAAATATTTTTCGGAGAGAAAAATTAATAAAATCAAAATCCTCGTTTCATTATTTGATAGAAATCAAATATGAAAACCGGAAAAATCCCCAACTTTCTCTGTGGGTCCTTGAGTTGCTTAGGATTTCGAGGATTGCGGAACAGAAATGCAATAAATCATGATATGCATGGATGATCTATGTATAACATTCCAAATTGAAAATTTGGGATGTTACATACCTACCCCCCTTAAGATGAATCTCGCCCTCGAGATTCGGATTGGCTAGAAAATAGGTATGGGTGGTCCTTGTAGAGATCATCCTCTCGTTCCCAGGTGGCTTCATCTTCGGTATGGTGGCTCCACTGAACTTTGCAAAACTTGATAACCTTACTACGGGTGACTCTGCTGGCAAACTCAAGAATCTTAACTGGCTTCTCCTCGTAAGTCAAATCACTGTCCAACTGAATCGCCTCCAAGGGTATTGTATCTCTTAATGGTATATCAGCCATCTCAGCGTGACACTTCTTTAGCTGTGAAACATGGAACACATCGTCGACTCCTGACAATCCCTCAGGTAGCTCCAACTTGTAGGCAACTTCTCCCATCCGTTCCAAAATGCGATACGGTCCTACAAATCTCGGGGCTAACTTTCCTTTAACTCCAAAACGTTTCACTCCACGCAAGGGCGATACTCGCAGATATGCTCTGTCTCCAATCTCGTAGGTTACCTCCTTGCGTTTTGAGTCTGCATAACTCTTCTGCCTGGACTGGGCAATCTTCAGTCGGTCTTGGATCAGTTTTACCTTCTCCTCAGACTCCTTGATCAAGTCTGGTCCAAACAACTATCGGTCTCCTACCTCGTCCCATATCAATGGTGTTCTGCACCTGCGTCCATACAGGGCTTCAAACGGTGCCATCTTCAAACTGGCTTGGTAGCTATTGTTGTATGAGAACTCTGCATACGGCAAATTGTCATCCCAACTAGATCCATAATCTAGCGCACAGGCTCTCAACATGTCCTCCAAGATTTGATTGACTCTCTCGGTCTGTCCATCTATCTGCGGGTGAAACGCTGTACTGAACTCCAATCTCGTTCCCAAAGTCTGGTGTAACTGATGCCAAAACTTTGAAGTAAACTGCGTTCCTTGATCTGATACGATGGTCCTCGGAACTCCATGCAGACATACGATCCTGGACATATAGATCTTGGCCAACTTTGCACTTGTATAGGTGGTTTTCACTGGGATGAAGTGAGCTACTTTGGTCAAACGATCAACTACTACCCATATGGAATCATATCCTGCTTTAGTCCTGGGTAATCCGGTGATAAAGTCCATGCCAAGTTTATCCCACTTCCATTCGGGTATCAGCATAGGTTGTAACAGTCCTGCTAGCTTCTGATGCTCTGCCTTGACTCTCTAACATACATCACATACGGCTACATACTCGGCAATATCCTTTTTCATACCAATCCACCGGAAACGTTCCTTCAAATCCAAATACATCTTGGTGTTTCCGGGGTGTATCGAGTATGGTGAGTCATGAGCCTCCTGAAGTATTAACTTTCTGACCTCCTGATTATTGGGCACGTAAATTCGGTCCTCAAACCATAGGGTATCGTGCCCATCCTCACGAAAACCTTTGGCCTTTCCTTTGCCCATCTTCTCCCTTATCTCGGCAATCTCTTTGTCATCCTTCTGAGCTTCCCGAATCTTGTCCAACAATGTCGACTGAACCTCCATTGTGGCAATGAACCCTCTAGGTACAATCTCTAATCAAAGTTCCATGATTTCCTCTGCTAACTCCTTCGGCAGTCCTTTACTTTCGAGGATATTAGCATAACTTTTCCGACTCAAGGCGTCTGCTACGACATTGTCCTTTCCCGGATGATAGTGTAGCTTCATGTCATAATCCTTTATAAGCTCCAACCATCTCCTCTGTCTAAGGTTCAGCTCCTTCTGGGTGAAGATGTACTTCAAACTCTTGTGATCCATGTACACATCACAACGGTTTCCAATAAGATAGTGTCTCCAAGTCTTCAATGCATGCACTACGGCTGCTAGCTCCAAATCATGCGTGGCATAATTCAGCTCATGAGGTTTTAGTTATAGTGAGGCATACGAAACAACTCTTCCATCCTGCATAAGCACACATCCAAGTCCTAAGCGAGAGGCGTCGCAATACACTTGGAACTCCTTATGTATATCTGGCAGTACTAGCACTGGGGCTGTAGTCAAACGTTTCTTCAACTCCTGGAAACTTGCTTCACAATCTTCTGTCCATTTAAACTTGGTATCCTTCTTTAATAGTTCAGTCATTGGTTTTGCAATCTTGGAAAAATTCTCAATGAATCTCCGGTAGTATCCTGCGAGTCCAAGAAAACTGCGGATCTCGCTAACTGAGGTGGGTGCCAACCATTCAGTGACTGACTGAACCTTGCTGGGGTCTACTGCTATACCTTCTCCTGATATAACATGTCCAAGGAATCCGACTTCCTTCAGCCAAAACTCGCATTTGCTAAACTTAGCATACAACTGGTGTTCCCTGAGCTTCTCGAGAACTAAACGCAAATGCTCCTTGTGCTCCTCTTCGTTCTTCGAGTATACCATGATATCATCAATAAATACCACAACAAACTTGTCCAAATACTCCATGAACACCTTGTTCATCATGCTCATGAAATAGGCAGGGACGTTAGTCAGTCCAAATGACATGACCGTATACTCGTATAATCCATATCGTGTTGTGAATGTCGTCTTTGGTATGTCCTTCTCTCGTATCCTCAACTGATGATACCCCGATCGTAAGTCGATCTTTGAGAACACTTTAGCTCCTTGCAATTGATCAAACATATCATTGATCATCGGCAGCGGGTACTTGTTCTTTATCGTCACTTCATTCAAGGCTCGATAATCAACAACCATCCTTAGGGATTTATCCTTCTTCTCAACCAAAAGTACTGGGGCTCCCCAAGGTGATGAACTTCTTCGGATGTATCCTTTCTCCAATAACTCCTTGATCTGTTTCTTAATTTCCTCCAGGTCATTTGCAGGCATCCGATAGGGTCTCTTGGATATTGGTCCTGTCCCTAGCAATAGTTCTATCAAAAACTCAATGTCTTTGTCCGGTGGCATGCCTGGTAATTCCTCTGGGAAAACATCCGGGTAATCCTTTACTATCGGCACTTCCTCCTAAACAACTCCCATAAGGGCATTCACTTGGCTCCTCCTAGGCACATGCCTAGACACATACCTAATCCTTTTTCCCTCCGGGGTGGTGAGATAAATCGACTTACTAGCACAGTCAATGCTTCCTCCATACTTTGACATCCAGTCCATACCCAATATCACATCCAATCCTTGCGACTCTAAGATAATTAGGTCGGATGGAAACACATGTGTGCCAATGGTTAAGGGTATCTGGTCACACCATCGGCTAGCCATATACTCTGCTCTGGGTGAACTCACTAAAAGAGGGGTCCTAAGGGTTTGGTTTGGCAGTTTAAACTTATCCACGAATCCCCTTGATATGTATGAATGCGATGCACCAGTATCGTAAAGTACAAGAGCGGTAGATGACTTAACCAAAAACTTACCTATTACCGCGTCCGACTGCTCTTCAACCTCCTCCACGTTAACGTGGTTCACTTGTCCTTTGTTGAATGGATTAGGCTTCTTCCTAGCGCTTCCATTTCTGTTTCCATTCCTTCCTTCAGGGCAATCATTGGCATAGTGCCCTGTCTTCCAACACTTAAAGCAGGTAACCTGACTTAGGTCTCTTATGGCGGGTGTGGACGGGTTGGAGAGGTTTTGATTGTTGTTAGCTCCGTTCCCATTCCCATTCTTAGCACCACTATGGTTATGTGATCCTCCTCCAGTGTGGTTGTGACCTCCATGGTTATGAATAAGTCCTCCCGAGTTCGGGGTTAGGCGAGGCTTCTGCTGAGCTCCTGAATTATACTTCCCTTGTCCATACTTCCTCTTGCGGCTCTCAATCTGCTGCTGCTTCCCTTCAATCATAAGAGCCTTGTCTACCAACTCCTGGTAGTTGTTGAAGGTTGCTACCATCAACTGCATACTCATCTCATCATTCAGCCCTTCCATAAACTTCTCCTGCTTCGCGGCATCTGTGGCCACATCATCAGGGGCATAGCGTGATAACTTGCTAAACTCATCCACGTACTGAGCCACAGTACGGTTCCCCTGGCGTAGGTTGCGGAACTCCCGCTTCTTCATCTGCATAGCTCCAGTTGAGACATGGGCTGTGCGGAAGGCTTGCTGAAACTAGTCCCAAGTGACATTGGCTACAAGAAAAGTGGCTGTGTAATTCTCCCACCATGAGGCTGCTGGTCCATCCAATTGATGTGCGGCAAAGCGCACCCTCTCAGCATCTGTGCAACCTGCGGTGGTCAACTCCCTTCCAATACGGCGTAGCCAATCATCAGCAACTATAGGCTCGGTGCTACTGGAAAACACCAGCGGCTGTAACCTTAGAAAACGGGCTAGGTTGTCCACTGGCGGTGGGTTGTTGTTGTTGTTGTTGTTGTCCTGGTTCTGAACTAGTAATTGCATCAAGGCATTCTGCTGCTGGATCAACTAGGTGAGTTCCGGTGGGAAAGCAAAACCGGTGTCACGTCTCGGAGGCATCTGATGGGTTTAGATGGAAGAGATTAGAATAGAAAAGGGGTCTAATGAGAAAATACTACCCATATGCACATGAGACAAACACAATCATTTCACTCAATCAATCAAGCAAGGGCATACAAACGGTCTAGAACTATCACAAAAGTGCTCACTGCTATTATATACATGGGGAAAATACTACTAATAGTTGGTGGTCATCTAGAAATTTTGATCGGTGGAAGACTCCAAGATGTTTGCTCCAGCTTCGTCTTCAAAGTCATCATCACTAGGGTCGGAGTCGGTGTCGTCGATGATGATGTAGTCCTCGGGGCATATTTCCTTGGGTTCTTCTTCTTCTTCTATTGGTGCTGGTCCTTCCATGAATACTCCAATCTTCTTGACTAGGTCGTCATTTTTCTCCAGTAGGGTCTTGATTTCCTCCTCATATCCATCACGTGTAAACTTGAGTTCTTCCTCTAGCTCGATGATCCTAGTCTTCGCCTTCTTCAAGTCCATCATCTGGTTCTCCTGACGTCGGATGTGCTGGTTTAACTCCTGGGTGAAAGCTGCAATGGATCTATCCTTCCTGGTGCTGATTACTTCCCATTGCCCATCGCGACGCCCACATATTTAGTAGATTGTGTCATTAAGTTCCCTGTTGTAAACTTCTCCAATGCGCCCCATTGTAATGTGGGCTGCCATGCTCTTGCCTAGACTCCAGGTAGGTGCTTCGAAAGAAAACTCTATGGGTTTAGAAGTTGGCGAGAACGTCCTTCCTGGAACTTGTACTTGAATCGTCCAGCGCTCCTCCTCAGGTAAGGTGGCGTTTTATGTCCCGGTGAAGCTTGGTATTCCAATGTTCAAGTACCTAGTGACTTCCTTCAGGTGACGTCCAAAAGGTGTGTCTTCATCCGGTTGTGCAAACTTGTTCTTCATCTCCGCCATCCTAAAGAGTAGAAAGTGGTGAGGAGTCAGAAATGAGTAGAGAAGTGTGACCTAGGGTTTATCTTAGTGGTCGTGTCCTACACTCAGCATGTGCTCTGATACCATCTTGTAGCGACCAGACCTCAGACGGTCCAATCTCTGTGCTCAGGTGTCATCCCTGGATCAGTAATGCTGACACCACACAGTACTTGAAGGATTTATAACAGAGTAGCAATCACACACTTATTACATCGAATGTCTCAAAAGAGAACTTATTACAATAACATGACTTAAGGCCATCTAATGCGATAACAGCGGAAGGCATGGAAGATAAAGTGAGTCCATCAACTCCAACGGCATAGCTGAGCTGCACGGCAACGACCTAACGAACCTTACTCCTTGTCTGAAAAGTCTGCAACATAATACGTTGCAGCCCGAAAATGGGTCAGCACATGGAATATGCTAGCAATATAACACAGTAGAGCAAGAACAGAATAATTCTATCACTACATGCATATATGGCTGGTGGAAAGCTGTATGGTTATAGTTTTTGCGAAAAGCCAATTTTTCCCTACAACAAAGGAATAGATTTTAATTTAACTATCATGGTGGTTGAAACATCATTGAGAAGGTACCCCCAACTCAATCCCAATTAAAGTGATTAACAACCCAACAATATTAATTAAACATGGTGAGATACATGCGATAACTCAAGTACTAGATACTCAAGAATTGTCCATAACCGGGGACACGGCTAACCATGATTAGATTGTACACTCTGCAGAGGTTTGCGCACTTTTCCCCACAAGACTCGATCGCCTCCGTTGGATTTCTCGCACTACATGGTGTTTGAGAAACGGATGACCGAGACACAGTCTTTCAGAAACATTAACTCTCTACTCCGGGCAGACCATACCAAACCTACAAAACCCACTACCTGCTGATCCACCTCTTCAAGAGCTTCACGTAACTTACTCAACTATGCTAGAGCCCATAATAGCTTGTGGCTGCACACGGAAGTTTCTAGCATGAATCATCTCAGTTCCCTTTGAGCCTGGGTGGCGGTCCATAGGAAGATCACACGGGTACCCCGGGATTTCCAAAAATAAAAACAGACAACACTGGGTTCCCCAGGTGCCTCAATCCACCCAGTTGTTTGATTAAGTTGCCACCTTAAGTTGAACCATTAATTAAGAATCTCACATCTGTCGTGGATTTCACTCAAACCCGAACCACGTCTATGAGCATAGCATGGCAATAAGCAATACGTAGAAGTAACTCCCAAGGGTTTGAATATAACAGGGCAATAGGTTCTACCTCAGCAACTACTTCCCAACCCACAAGTTAATGACATCCTAATCATGCAATGTTTGAGGATTGGAACTAATGCACAAAAACTGGGTTTGGAAAGAGTATGATCAATGTGTTAATTGCCTTGCTGACGATCCACGAATCCTAGAGACTCGTAGTAACACGCTTCGCACTCTGGGAATTCTATCGCAAGCAAACAATAACATACATAAGTAACAAGCAACGATGCACAATTAAAACTCAAATAAGAGATGTTGACCAGAAAGTTCAACTTAAGAACTCTGGTTTGCAAAAGAATCAAATCGAACAAAGCAACAAAACTCAACCGGCGAACGAAAGAAACTTCATTTACTAATCTGAACTTAGGTCAAATTTTTACAGTAGCAAAAACTTGTTTGAGTTGATTAACCGGAAAGAGGGTTTCGAGACGAAACTCCAGGCGCTTGAATCGCCAGATTCCGATAAACGAGCGAAAAGATAAACAGAAACTAAGATTGGATCCGAAATCGCGATCAGAAAAATCGCGGAATAAATCCAAGAAAAAGAAAAATGAAAAACAGATTAACGAATGAACGTTCGTTATCTAGATCTAGACAAAGAACACGTTCGTTAAAACGAACGAATGAGCGAATGCTCGCTAATTAAATAAACTGGAGAAAACCCGATATATTTAAAAAAACGAAAACTAGGGTTTTTTAAAAAATAAAACCAAACGGTTTTCTTTGGAAAACCGGGGCGGCAGGGGGGCTACCTCGGCTCGGCTCCGACGGGGCTCCGGCGGGACTCCGGCGCTGCGGCGGGGCGGCATGGGGTGCGGGGCTGCGACGGCGTGCGGCGGCGGCTCCGGCGCGGCTGCGGGCGGCGGCAAGCGGCGGCGGCGCGGCGGCTGCGGGCGGCGGTGGCTGGGGCTCCAGGGGGCGCTCCGGCGGGGTTATAAAGAGGGGGGGGGCAACTTGGGGAAGGGGGCGGCCTCGAGAGGCGCGTCCGCCCCGGAGATGGCAGCGGCGGCGGTTCCGATCATGACTCTGGTCCCAATCCGGCTGGGGAGGCGGTGGCGCGGGCAGGCCGGCCTGGCTGGGCTGGGCTTCGGCCCAGTCGGGCGCGCAATATTTTTTTTAAATAATTCCACCGACATAAATAAAATCCTAGAAAAATAAATAAAAATCTAAAATGCCAAAACAAATTTTCACCGCCTAAATAAAATATTTAGGACGAGGTGAACATTTTCTTGGCTCTAAAATGCAATTTTGAAAACGTGCAATTTTTCTAATGCAAATAAAATCCGAATAAAACCGAATAAAATCCAATAAATGATTTTAATATTTTTCCTCCAATATTTCATTTATTTTGGAGAAGTCATATTATCTCCACTCATTTGATTTAATATGAAATATTTTTCGGAGAGAAAAATTGTTAAAATCAAAATCCTCGTTTCATTATTTGATAGAAATCAAATATGAAAACCGGAAAAATCCCCAACTCTCTCCGTGGGTCCTTGACTTGCTTAGGATTTCGAGGATTGCGGAACGGAAATGCAATAAATCATGATATGCATGGATGATCTATGTATAACATTCCAAATTGAAAATTTGGGATGTTACAGGCAGATCGTTGACATGAGTAAGTGCGTCCTTCCCCAAAATGGCCAGGGATCCAGCCGGAAGCAGAGCAATAGCAAGCGTCGTTGCAACAAGAAGTGGATGATTGGATGCTCATTTCTCCTAGTTTAGTATGCATGTAATTGCTTACTTTTGTGTGTGGAAATGTTATGTGTGTAGTCACTTGTGTAATTGTATGCTTAATTTAGTTTTGCAATGCTGTCTTTTTAAGTATATATGTTGATGCTCAGTAGAAAGAGCGTAGATGTTGTGCGGATAGAGCAAATCACATCTCACATGGAATAAACAATGGAACCCATCGGTGATGATTTCATCAATCACTGACAATTGTATACCAGCAATCATTTGCTCACAAGACACGGCTTGTTAACAGGAATCGTCTGTGTTGTTATCGGTCTTCCCACACATTTCTGATTACAGGCCTGTTTGCCACGTATCACACACATCTTGTTAAGTTGAACCATTATGTTCTCTTCCCTAATCGAAAATAGTTCATTCGAGTGAACCGTATGCTGTATATCACACACACCTTGATCTGGCTGGCCGTTTCTGTTGCTTTCCCTAATAGCAAACAGTTCATCGGAGTGAACTGTATGCCGTATATCGCGCACACATTGATATGGTTGCCCGTTTCGGTTGTTCTGTCTAATCGCAAACAGTTCGTATGGATCAACCGTATGCCCAGCATCCCACGCACAACTAAAATCTGAACCGTGTTTGATGTATCCGCCATCACAAATGTTTTGCATCTTTTTTGACGGGTTTTTACATCATTGTTTGCGATTAATGCATCGCACACAGTTTCATCGAAGGGTCTCTGATCGTAGTGTCACGTTAGCACCATCCTACAGTAGTGCTGGGACAATCCGCATGGGGGGGGCAGGATGGTGCCAGCTTACTCCAGGGAGCTCCCGCCGACTATTGAGGTAGGGTGTTCCTACTTATTTGACCCATTGATGTATTGTTTTCTGCACGTCTGATTTTGATGTCTTGTTGTATTTACTTCTGTAGGAGTTTCAGAACATGATTTCCAATATCCCCGTGGTGGACCGGTCGCTTGAAGATGTGACGAGTGACACCGAGTGGCAGTACTCAGAGGAATCCGACGATGACGAGAGTGATGATTATTAGGAGAGCGACGAGGAGGAGAGGTCTGAGGAGGGGGCGAGGTGGAGTCCTCTCCGTGTTATGAGGTTCCCAAGGAGCCCTGATACATGGTGTTGCATAATCCAAAGGGGAAGGCGAGTGGGGCCCAGCAGCCGACTGTCTCTAGTCGGACCACTCGGAGCTTGAAGCGTGCTCGTGCCGAGGCTGAGATTTCACCGGAGAATCAGCCCATGTTGCCCAAGCAGATCACCTCCGAGCCCCAGAAGGTTGCGTGCTCGTGCCGAGGCTGAGAGGAATCCTCCTTGATAGAAAAATGTAGCCTTCTTCACAAGAGGTTGGAGTGTATGAAAAGTTCCCTAAGAAAACTAGTACAGATGAATCCAAAGGAGAAATGCTTATGGATTGTAACCATATGGATGAAGCAACCAATATGGGGGGGGGGGACATGTATGTACTACAATCCTCCAAAAAATCCTTCATAAATCGTAGTACATTGTCATTGTAAACTTGGAAAAGGTGTCACAAATTGAAATCCCTTATGGTTAACATTTAATAGGAAAGGAACATCACCTCGATATATAGCTTCTCCAGGCACGAAAAGCATCTTAGGAAACTAACAACTTGCTCCAGGTTGGGGCTGATAGATTCTAGTGCCAAGACCTTCACTATGCGTAGTTTCGGGGTCAAGCTTGTCAGAATCATTTTCTGGATGACAGACGAACATACATCTTGAAAAATAGAAATAATGTTAATTTCTAGAATGAGAGGTAGAAGGCGGCTATTGTACCTGAATGGGTGTGGATCCAATAACATGTTCGCAGTATTTGTCAGATGAGTAGCCCACCACTATCAATTTCGGCGCAGAAATGACATTGATTCTTGTTGGACCTTCTTGATCAACTACAAGTAATCTCTCAAGTGAAGGTGTGTCCTCAATGACCATACCGTGGTGCACATTTGTGATGTCTTGCAGCACCAACAACGCACATAAATAGTTTGGAGAGTCATGGAGGTGATGCGGAAGCTACTCAACCCATTGATCGCCTGAAGACGAAGGTACTCGAGTGTAGTACGGCCACAGAGTAGATGCTCCATGTCACCGTTTGGGATGCAGACGACGACGAGCTTGAGGTGCTTCAGTCGTGGTAGAATAAGAGCAGGCGCGTCATTAAGGGGGGGGGGAATGGTAGTTCCTAAACTTGGCGACGCGCAGCGTGGGCGCGAGGCGGCACACGGACGTTGGCAGCGAGCGCATATGCCCATCATCAAAAGTGAGCTCCTGGAGCTGGTCTAGGGCAGGGGATCAGAACCAGTCATCAAGACTGGCACGGTCCTTGCCATTGGAACGGAACTTGCCCATGCTAAGGCCTCTGGTTTGGCCAGGGTGACTGCCGAGGATCTTGGAGAATGCATCCAAGCTTTTGCGATAGCCATGGCAGATCTCATGGGTGTCGATGAGGTTGAGAGGGGTGGAGTTCCATAAGGGGCGCCACCGGTGGGAAAGGACGGTTGTCCATGCCGCATATTTGATTGGGAGGAGGGAGATGATGACTGTTAACATATCATCGGGGAGGCTACTGATGAAGTGTAGGTCTGCTGGAGTCTCTTGCGGTTCTTGCTCGACCCACCTCCGCTTGTTGGCAGCCCCTTCTTCACTCTGGAGTCTCCTTGTCAGCGGCGCTTTCTGATAGAAGTGGGAGTACAAGGAATATTTTGTTAAAACAAGCAATAGAAAAGTGTATTGGTAACTATAAGCTAGTAGGTAGGAATAGAGTAAGAAAATGGAATAACAATTGGTTGCTTCAATACTACACAGTTCATTTGATATTGCTGGGTAAATCAACATACAGATACTTGAAAAGAACACTTACTTCAAACAAAGTCTGGACAGATGATATCATGTGGGAAGTTAGCATATATCTCATAACCATGCTCTTTTATGTGCAGTACAATTTTAGTGCTAGCTTTCAGTACGTAAAACTTAGAAATTTCTTTCCAAAGGCGAGTGCCAAAATAGGAGTCCCCATGTTCATCAAGTCTTATAGTAGAAACGATTGTAAATGCATGGTTTGTGTTCAGTATGACACCCCTCTAGTCTTGATTTATGTAAAGGGAAAGATTGTGTACTACAGATTCTGTTGCATAGCAAGGGACGCGCTGCAGAAAATGGTAGAATTGTTAACAAAAATATGGTAACATGCAAATATGGGCCCAAATTGAAAGAAATGTACAGCAATTGAAATCGAAGGACAAAAATCTATAATTAAATAGATAGGGTAAACATGATGTCATGGAAATATGAGAGTAATCGCAAGAACAATACATCATTAATTTGCCAAATATAGAAAGAAGAGGGAAAAAATCCCCTTTGACGTATATGCTACATGTGGCACCTTTTATCCAAATGTAGCAATATTTAGTATATGTTTAGGAAAGTAGGACATGCCAACCAATTTAGGGTGAGATTGAACATACAACACGCATCCTCAAGTCATCTGGTACAGTGTGATGGAATTCCATGGATGTCTGGCGGAGGCCGCAAAAGTCCTAATGTGTCTGCTCACTGTACACTCTATGAATGATAGAAAAACCCTCAAATCAGCTCGAATAAAAATGAATTCATGGCGATTTCGGCCCGGTGATTAAAGGACGCAGATGAACTGGGATAAGAGATGAGATAATATCTCATTAAATTAGTTACCTTGTTGTCCATGATAAAAAACCCTCAATACGGCAGATTCCCCAACCGGGCGGAGCTGGGTCAATCACGAGCAGCATTGAGAAAGTCGATGGCGATAGGCGGCGGCAAGCGGAAGTAGCGAAATGTAGTGGGGTTTGCCGGCAGCCTGGCGGCGGTGGCAGGCGTTGAGCTAAGTGGTTGCCATGGCGATAGGCAGTGCCATGCATAGACGCGAAGGAGATTGTGCAGGTGTGAATGGGGATTGGAGGGGGTGGCGGGCGGGGTGAGGGTTATTGTGACGTGGGGATGGTGAGGGTTTTCTTTTTTCTTTTTTGAATTGCGTAGCGAGGGTTTTCTGTCCCACAAAGAGTTTTTGACGCAACGGTTTGCTAGAGCCAACCGTGTGTGATTGACGTAATAGGGAAAATGAAATTCATTGCACATGGTCCGAATTTTGGGAACCGTGTATGATAGACGTACTACCTCCGTCATGGTTTATTGGTCCCCTTTGTAATTTGTACCAAAATTTGACCAAAGATTTAACTAACAAATATTTATGCATGTCACCAAAAATTATATCATTGAACACGTTCAAATACGCATCCAATGATATAATTTTTGCTGACCTGCACTATCATTTTGTCAGTTAAATCTTTGGTCAATATTTAACACAAATTATAATGGGGACCAATAAACCAAGACAGAGGTAGAGTCCATCAACTAAACTGATTGCATCCATATCCACAGTTAGACATAAGTAAATATAGATTAAATATACTCAGACATAGATAATATGCGTACACAACCATAGTTCAACCGTCAGTAAGCATACTCAAGCGTACATAGTTCGATCCCACATCTCATCTGCCGGCATGATCCCGAAGCTTCTCCAGGTACTCGAGTATGCGACGTGTGCCACCCTGCGAGATACTTCTGCTTGAAGGAGACAATGGCTCATCCTCTTTCATGCGCCAGAACACTTTGATATGCGTCGTGAAGCTTTTGGTTGCAAAACGGGCATCTATAGCCGCGGTCCTAGGTCCTAATATGCCTGTTATGCATTCCCGCATAAAATTACCTCAGGATTTGCCTCTTGTACCTCCTCTGGGCATCTTCATCCTTGCTCTCCACATCGTTAGACAACACCTATACAAATAGTAAAAAAATGCGGCGTCAAATTAATGTTTACAAAGTAATCTCTAGCGAACATTTGGCAGTTGCCAAAATTTGGCATCAAATCAATGTTTACATGCCGTGAAGTAGGATTAGGAATTTATGGCTATTTTCTATACATATCCAGAGATTATTGTTCGATTTTTAAGCATAATCATCTATGTACAAACCAATCTTGAAGAAAATAATGGCACAAACATATATGTAGGTAATTCAAAATCAATTATCAAGTACTGGCTGGAATTATTAGCACGAACACTAACCCTAGTCGAATTACTAGCATAAATCATTTGCATAGATGAAACAATTAATCACTTATCACTTGTACCATTCAAACAATCAATACACTACACAGATCTAACGAAACTTACTCAGATTTCATGGATTGGGAGAACATAACCATAGGATTTCTATTCCAAAAAGGGGGAGGAAGGGGTAACCAGAGAAACCCTAGGATCAATTTGACACATAAATGGGTATAGATGACTAACTGGTTGTCCGTCGTTGCCGAAGTCGTAGTCGGAGTGGTCGTCGGGGTCGTCGCCCGAGTCATCACCGGAGTTGGTGTAGACCTCCGCCTCCGACTGTGGAAGCACGACACCGTCGATGATGTCAGGGTGCAGCAATACCTCGCAGGTAGTGACGACAACCTCTATCTCCATCTCCATGCCATGCTCTATTACTTCAGCAGCCCCAACGTCGCCACTCCCTCCGATGGGGCGCTTCGGCACCATCCTCATACACTAACGAATTTGAGGACTGAGAGCGGCGTCGAGGATGCAAGCGGAGAGAGAGAATTGTGTGTGTGGCGAGAATGGGGGTGCGGCCGCTCGGGCGCACCATTAATATGGAGTAGTGGGAGAGAGGCGGGCAGAGGTTAAACCGCTGGCTCGCCTCCCGGTGAGCCTGCGCACCGGACTGCTGGCATGCCTACCGTCGTTTCACACAGCTACTCGCACGCCTCCCGATGACACCGCACAATGAGCATCCCTCCCATCAATTCACACACCAGCACGCACGCCTCTTGGTCTGCCTACGCGGCGGACTGCTCGCATGCGTCCCGTCAACTCACGCCTGCTCGCACAACACACGGGTTTCGTGGCGGCACATATATTGTTTTCCTATTTGGATGATTAATGCTGCCGCTTTATTTCTTAAATGAAGCATGGCACATATCCATTGTTGGTCTAACGCTCACAGTTTGAATAAATAACCCGTTTGCAATATTGGTTCCCAAGTATTAATAATCTCCCGTTTGTAAGAAAATAAAGATTACATCAAAACTGGTCTCAAATTTGACAAAAAGTACAATGCCACTCTATATTGGTGTCCATATGACAACACGATAAGTTTCATGAATTTCAAATAAGTTCTGGATGTACTGGAATTTAAAAATCAAGATTCTCAATGTTTGAAATTTCTTGCATGGGGAGTAAACATGCACCCAGTGAGACACATGTGTTATTGCAATTCATTTATGTGCATCGTCAGGTGTGCATGTAGCTCAAATTTGATTTTTGCACATTATAACCCTAGAAAATCAATCAATGTACTAAAACGTCTTAATGATCTCTGTTTTCTTTTCAAAATTAAAACGTCCCTCCTTTGGTAACATATGTTCACCGTGGGATAATTTAACATGTATCATAGTTGCGGTGGATTCGCGGTCTGTGTGTGTGTGTGTGTGTGCGTCTGGGGGTGGGTGTGGCTGGCAGTACACTACGAGTCATGAGCCACCGTGTGGGTTGGCCATTTTGTGAGGCAGGTGCCACATCAGAGTCATGAATTCTTTTCTTAAAACATTACACAACCCTTTCATACATACATGTTTTTTCCACATGCAGTCGATGGTTGTCCTACACAACACTCAATTGCTTGTGACGCTTTCTGTGGGCCAGCGAGGTCGTCGTCCATCACTTTGACCAACAACCGACAGAGAGGTTAATTTGACCTGCAAGGTAGAATCTTTTTTGTTTGTGTTATGGTGGGAGTATATAGTACACGTCGAAGAGGTGGGAGGGGACTAGCATATATACTATACGCATGCATCCGTGAACAAGTACACCTCACTCAGTGTCAGTACTTTTCGGTTTTCGAGGCACGTGCCACATCAAAGTTGTGAAAATTGGCTATTCAAACATCACACAACACCTCTTTGGGCCACATGCATGCATGCGATGGTTATCCTAGGACACTCACGTCTGACGCTTCCATCTGTGGGCTCACGAGGCCATCGTCGATGCATGCATCATTTTGACCTACATCAGGAGAGGTTAATTAATTTCATTATCAAGGAGGATTCTTTTTGGGTTGTATTAATGTAGGAGCATATAGTATGCGTTGAAGAGGGGGAAGGGGACCATCATATGTAGTACGCTTCATGAACCTTGCTCTATGTGGGGACTTTGCGGTTTTCGTGGCATGTGCCACATCAAAGTTGTGCATTTTGGGTATTCAACATATATTTGGCCCACATGCAAAGCGATGGTGGTTGTCCTCTCGCACCCACTTAAGCGGTTATCAGCAACATCGATGCTTTCCATCTGTGGGCCCGCTTGGTCCATCACTACTTTTCCTGACAACGAGAGAGGTTAATTTGACTTAGGAGGGGATTATTTTTTGTTTACAATACGATATATATAGGTCATGCTCTAGGATGACATGATACAGTTTGAGCACACACATGCACGTGTATGCATGAATCCCTCCCATCGAGTCGAAGTGGCTAGTACCATGACACGCCATGAACCGATCTCGCTCTGTGTGGGGACTGTATGATTTTCGATGCACGCGCCACATCTATGTTGTGAAATGGTATTCAAACATGCATGCACGCATCACCTCCATACATATGCATGTAGTGGTTGTCTTCGAACGGTACACTCCCTCATGTGGTTATCGGTGACAAGCCTATATATTCATGGGCCCGCATTGACATCCATGATCACCTTGACCGACAACAAGATAGGTTACCATGACGCATTCTTCCTTTGGTTTGTGTTATCATAGTATAGGTCATGGTGAGAATCAGAGCTAATTAAGTTTGAGCGCATACTATGCACACATGCATGCATGAATCCCCATCATCGGTTTGAAGTGTGGTGTGGCATACATATGCATCGTCAACTAACCCTCGCTCAGTGTGGGGATTTCTGGTTCAAAAGCACGGTGCCACATCAAAGTTGTTTCATTGTGTATTCAAACACACCTCTCCATACATATGTTTGGGACACACGCAGGTAGTGGTTGTCTTCGGGGACTAGCTACTTGCGTGATTATTGACAAGCTAGCCCATCTCCGGGGTCGCATGGACGGCCATCACTTTGACCAACAACAAGAGAGAGGTTGTACAACCAAGGTGGATTATTCTTGGTCCGTTTTATGATCCATCTTGGTGAGATGCCCTCTCCGGCCCGCCGACTGAAAGTGTGTGTGTGTGGCGGGGGGGGGGACTGCTACTTTGCACTTTGCTAGGTGAACCTCCGTGGGGAGGGGGACATGCATTCATATCTTAGGATTCCCCTCCTGTCGACACGAGGGGGGAAGCAATACCGTGCGCTTTGCGAGATAGGTGCCACATCGAAGTTGCATTTGGTATTTGAACATCAAACCACCCTTTTCATACATATATTTGGTCCACATGCAAGGTGTTCGTGTTCCGACCCTCTCCCGTGTCATTTTCGCCAAATTTCCGAACATTAGAAAAATCGGATAATGCAATAGCCATGGTTCACTCACACTAACCGTGTGCCACGCTGATGCCCCTATCACTCACATCTCCATAGTACATTGGGCTCCACGAGGCTTCCCCTCTCAAAAATGTCTACCCGCCTGCAGGTTTTTTCTGTTTGATAACACACGATTATTATGTTTCGGCCGTGTGTGATGTTTCTTGTTCCCGCTCCCACCTGCGTCCCTCGAAAATATTTGCCTGCTTCGAGGATCTTTCCATTTCATAACACACAATTTATATTTTCGGACCGTGTGCGATGCACCATCATCCAAATTTTCAATAGCCCCGACATTTCACTAACACGTTTGACTTCCCCATAGTAAAAATTTTAGTAGCCGTGTCATTTCCTCAAACACACCCCCGCCTTGGGCATGCACGTGCATGCGCGCACACACACACCCTCCCTCACTTGAAACCCTAGCAAGGTCGTCGCCGCCGCCACAAGGCCTCCATTGTCAACATCTGTCGGTTTGCCCGTGAAGCTTACCCTCCGATCTCCATACCCAGGCCGCTCTGAGTTTCTTAGATGATGCCTGCCAAACGCCCCTGTCCCACAGATTCCCATCTCCATCCCCATCTCCCACTCTAGAGCATCGCAACCTAAGCCCGACTATGCTTCCCGTGGAGCTCAAGGAGCGAATGGCCCAAAAGAGGTGTATCGCGGTCTCTTCGCCCGACGTCGCCTAGGTGGTCGCTGAGGAAGCTAACGACCATTACTGGCCGCAAGCACTCAATCAACGGGCTAGAGTATGCGGGTATGTCGCGGACGCTGGCTATTACATCGAGGGCGTTGATAGCAATGGCCTAACACGGGCTATGTCATAGGTTAAGTGGCCCACCCCCAACGCCTTGGGTTCAACCTCCGTCGATCTCATCCATGGCCCCTCCACTAATCTCCTTTGGCTCGGTGTCAAGAATTTGCCATCCTACATCGCCATCGAACCCCTTTTGTCATTTCTGAATGACACGTTCTACGACGGTGGCTTGGGATCCACAACTTCCAAGTCAGACCTCATCGACAGCGACCACGAGGAGGGCACCATCTTCGACTCTTCCAAGGGGAAAGAGCCTATCTGCTCTTCCAAGGGGAAAGATGTCGGGACCCCGATTCTAAGTCACACCGATCTAGCCTGTAACACCTCATATCACTTTGCGGCCTCACGCACTGTATTCCCACGGGTGTCGCCTTACCATGGCCCGGGACCGTTTGCGCCTTTTGGCTCACGTATATGATAGTATCGCTAGCATCCATATGACAGAGAACCCGAGCCGACATGGCTAGTCGTGAACCCAAAGCGGTGCTAACCTATGGGGACATGCATACATGAATCACATCGAGCATGTCGGTCAACATCATATGAATCTGGGCTGTAGCACTGGGCTAACAGGACTCCGGGGAACCCGGGCTGTAGCAGACCAGGCAGGACTCCGGAAGTCACTGCGTGACATTTCCCTGAAGGGACAGACATAGGAACGAAGTGGAACACATGCCGGCCAGTCAAGTGTTCTGAGCAGTAGTGCTGGGCTAGCAGGACTACTATGGCTCAAGGAAGCACCAGACTACATTTCCCCATAAGAGAGGCTGCCAAGGATAAACAACTAGATTGTCGGATCCCACACATAGCAATACACGTCACACGTACGCATAACATGCAAGTATGTGCTGTACAACATGGCATCACAACATAACACAACTCATATAGATAAAGGCTCAGAAGAGCCACATAGCATCAATACAAACAGGGGTCACATGACCCATCATTCAGAGCATACAAGCAACGGAAGCATTACATGTCTGAGTACAAACAACTACAAAAGAAAAAGGCCGAGAAGCCTGACTATCTACAAGTCCCTCCAAGGTACAAGATCGTAGCTGAGGTAACAAGCTGCTCGTCGAAGTCCAAGCGGTACTACTAGTGAGACAGATGTCTCACCTGCAAAACATAAATAAAGCAAACGTGAGTACAAAGGTACTCAGCAAGACTTACATCAGATCCTATCATACATGCATTTGTATCAACAAGGTAATGTGGGGTTTAGTTGCGCAAGCCAGCTTTGACTTAGTGGCTATCCTGTTCTACGACAATGAGAAACTTCTTTGAGGTGAGGCAGCGCACACGAGTCCACTAATCACCACATCAATACACTACTATGGATTCATCCCCGTCTCTTCTACGAGAAGGCCATCCATAGCACTCACACTTGTCTTGAGCATTTTAGAGCATCCACTTTAAGTTGTCTATGTACCACGTAAGCATCCAAGAAGTCCATAACCGAGGACACGGCTATTCGAATAGATCATGATAACCCTGCAGGGGTGTACTTCTTCACACACGCTCTCACCACTTATCACCATATACACTTCATGTATCTCGGCAACCTTCAAGCGGAAGCCTGGCAAGGGTGTCGGCCACGACCTAACTAACCACACAAGACTCTGGTCCAGGTTTATCGCCTATTCGGGTTCCATCCGCAAGGAGATCCGGCCGGGGTGTCGCTCACGGCCCCAAACAATGTGTACAGGGTTCCCGAGCCCACCATCCGGGTGCCACTCGGTACACTGGGCCACGGTGCCTAGTCTGTCCCAAGTCCACCCTGCCGGGTGCCACTCGGTAGAAAAATAGCACTACCTACAAACACTAGAAACTAGTTGCAACTCCTAGACAGAGATCAAGTTGGTTAATAAGTGAAGAGAGCTTGGAGCGCCCGGAGCCCAATGTGTGGTAGTAGCTAGTCATTGGACAACTTACACAGAACTCAGTTCTTAAGGACGGTCCCAATGAGACAACCCACCATGTACTCCTACATGGCCTCTCACCGCTACCTTTACCAAATCGTGTTCACACGCTTAACTCTCAGCACCAGAACATATCATAACACTCCAATTCATTCCCGATGAATCAGACCTGACACAACTCTAAGCAATAGCAGCCATGGCATGGTAGAAGCACAGCATGGCTCAAACAACTCCTACACATGCTAGTGGGTTTCAACTATTTACTGTGGCAATGACAGGTCATGCAGAGGAATGGGTTCAACTACCGTAGCATAAGGTAGCAGTTGAATCGTTGTTGTCCTAATGCAATAAATGAGAGCAGGAGAGGGAGAGTAGGATTTTATCGGAATGAACAAGGGGGCGTTGCTTGACTGGTAGATCAACAGGGGGCACTACTCCTCAGACAGGTACTCTCGAACACTCTCCGGAGCAGGACCTATCGAGAAGGAACGGTGTCGGAAATCAAACAAAAGCATATGCAACATTATGATGCATGAACATAGCATGTGTATGTGATGTTGTTTGAGTTAATGCATCTAGCATTTATTTGGTTGAAGTCCATTTGAACCAAGGGTTCAAATACAACTCCAAATTAAGTTCTTAAATATGCCATAAGTGTGTTTTCATATATACAGCATGTATAGATGGTTTGTCATGCATGAAAATGGTGCAGATGGATAGATTGAATTTTTCTGATAATTTTTCATATATAAATTATTTCAATCTGAGCTACGGTTGAATTTCTATGAATTTTTGAAGTTTATATCATTTTCTGGAATTTCCTGATTTATTTTTAAACCAGAGAATGATATATTGCGTCAGCATGACAACAGCATTGCGTCAGCAGGTCAAAGGTGGCTGACTAGGTCAAACCTGACATGTGGGGTCCACACGTCAGTGTCTGTGGCTACCGTAGTCATAAGGAAGAAGCTCCTGACTGTTGGGCTGGGCCGGCCTGCTGGGCCGCTGGCCAGGCCAGGCTACACAGGGGCTGCAAGTAAGTATTTCCCTTACTTTGTTTTCTTTTCTATTTTTCTAACATTTGTTTTGATTTGATAAAAATACCAAATCATTTTATTTAATTCTGACAATTTTTGCAGGGACCTAAGGGATTATTCCAAAGCCCCTCACCAAAAATTCAGAATTTTTGGACATATATAAAATATATAACATATATATCCAATGCAAATAAATATTGGATTAATTCCAAATGCCCAAAATAAATACTTATGAGATCCTAAAAATATTGGTTTGATTTTTATCTCTGTCCAATATTTTCATAGAGCAACATGAACATTTTCTTGGACCTTTTTGGAGCAATTTTTTTTATCTGGGTTATTTCCAGAAATGATTTCTGAGGGTTTCACAATCCCCATTTCAAAGTTAAATGAAATTTAAACATGATGCACACATGACTAGCTAGCCTAGGTCATACCAGAACTAGGGATGTGACAACTCGCCCCCACTCGAAGAAATCTCGTCCCGAGATTCAGGAGTCGGCGGGAAGAAAGCGGGGTACTCAAGTCGAAGACGATCTTCACGCTCCCAAGTAGCTTCTCTCTCGGAATGATGAGACCACTGAACCTTGAGAAACTTGATGTTATGACGTCGAGTGACACTCTCTGCTTGTTCAAGGATGCGAACAGGGTACTCTCGATATGTGAGGTTATCTTGGAGATCAAGCGTTTCGTGGTCCACTCCGCGGATGGGATCCGAGAAGCAACGCCTGAGTTGAGAGACGTGGAAGACATCATGAACTCGAGAAAGATGTGGTGGTAGTTCCAACTGGTAGGCAACCTCTCCTCATTTAGCGAGAATGAGAAAGGGACCAATGTAACGAGGAGCCAACTTGCCCTTGATACCGAATCGATGGGTACCCTTCAAAGGGATAACCCGAAGGTAAGCTTTGTCGCCAATTTCATAAGCCACTTCCTTATGACTACGGTCATACTGGCTCTTTTGACGAGATTGGGCTGTTTTTAAATTCTCATGAATGATGCGAACTTGCTCTTCTGCCTCCTGGATCATATCCGGTCCAAAGAATTGTCTTTCACCGGTTTCTGACCAGTTCAAAGGTATTCGACATCTTCGTCCATACAGAACCTCAAAAGGAGCTTTCTTGAGGCTGGATTGGTAGCTGTTGTTATAAGCAAACTCGGCGAAGGGAAGACACTTCTCCCAATCCATACCGAATGAGATAACACAAGCTCTAAGCATGTCTTCAAGAATCTGGTTGACCCTTTCCACCTGACCACTTGATTGAGGGTGGAAAGCGGTACTGAAGGAAAGATGGGTGCCCATGGCAGTTTGGAACTCTCCTAGAAATGAGAAGTGAAAAGACTACCACGGTCTGAATTGATCTCTAGTGGAACACCATGAAGTGACACTATTCGAGAAATATATAAGTCAGCGAGCTGACTAGCAGTGATATTCTCTCGAACAGGTAGGAAGTGAGCCACTTTGGAAAGACGATCAATGACTACGAGGATAGCATTATTCCCTCTCTTGGTCCTGGGAAAGCCAGTGATGAAGTCCATACCAACTTTATCGCATTTCCACTCAGGAATAGCTAAAGGTTGAAGGGTGCCAGCAGGTCTCTGATGCTCTGCCTTCACGCGACGACAAACGTCAGAGTTAGCAATAAATTGAGCAATTTCTCTCTTCATCCTAGTCCACTAGAACCTCTGGCGTAGGTCCTAATACATCTTAGTACTACCGGGATGAATCATGAGAGGAGATTCATGAGCCTCCTTAAGGATTAATTGTGGAAGATGTTGATTCTTGGGAACCACCAAGCGACTCTCAAAGAAAACAACACCACGATCATCTATAGAGAAACTACCACCAACTCCTTTGTTAATGTTTCTCTTGATCCGGGAAATTCCCGTATCCTGCTTCTGAGCAGAGATGATTTGATCCACAAGAGTAGGTTTCGCCACCAAGGTAGAAAGGAATCCGTGAGGAGCAAGGTGGAGGTTAAGCTTACATATTTCCTCATGGAGAAGTGGTTGGCCCTGCTGCAACATGAGATTGTTGCAATAGGACTTACGACTTAGCGCATCAGCCATGACATTCCCCTTGCCTGGGGTGTAGGTAATCCCTAAGTCGTAATCTGAGATCAACTCCAGCCAACGTCTTTGTCTAAGGTTCAAATCTGGTTGGGTGAAGATATATTTGAGACTCTGGTGATCGGTGTAAATCTCGCAATGTTTACCAAGAAGGTAATGTCTCCATGTCTTAAGTGCATAGACTACGGCTGCAAGCTCTAGATCATGTGTAGGATAATTATCCTCATGTGGATGCAACTGTCGAGATGCATAGGCAATCACATGGTGATCCTGCATAAGAATGCAACCTAGTCCCTGTTGTGAGGCATCACAATAGATAACAAAGTCCTCAGTGAAATCCGGTGGCACAAGTATGGGAGCAGAAGTCAGGCGTCTTTTCAGTTCCTGAAAACTATGCTCACACTGTGGGGACCACTCAAACTTTTTATCTTTCTTGAGAAGTTTCGTGAGAGGTTTGGCCACTTTGGAGAAGTTCTCAATTAATCGGCGACAATAACTGGCTAGACCAAGGAAGCTCCTAACTTGCTTAACTGTTTCAGGCGGAGTCCAATCAAGAACGGCCTAAACTCTCTCGGGATTGACGGCAATGCCCTTAGCAGATATCACGTGGCCTAGGTAGGTCACTTCTGGCAACCAAAATTCGCACTTGGAGAACTTGGCATAAAGGCGGTGCTGTCTGAGTTTTCCTAGCACAAGTCTAAGATGTTCGGCATGCTCTTCCTCGTTCTTTGAGTAAACAAGGATATCATCGAGGTAAACCACGACGAACTTATCTAAGTACTCCATGAAGATCGAGTTCATCAAGCGGGAGAATGTAACTGGAGCATTAGTTAGACCAAAGGACATGACGGTGTACTCGTACTGGCCATAACGAGTGACAAAAGCCGTTTTAGGAATGTCCCCGTTTCTGATCTTGATTTGGTGGTAGCCTAACCTCAAATCCATCTTGGAAAAGACTGAGGATCCAGCGAGCTGATCATACAGGTCGTTCATCCTGGGGAGCGGATACTTGTTCTTTATCGTGACCAAATTAATGGGACCATAATCTACAACCATCCGGTCCGTACCATCCTTCTTCTTGACGAAGAGAACGGGACAAGCCCAAGGAGAAGAACTAGGATGGATGAAACCCTTTTGCGAGGATTCATCGAGTTGTTTCTTAAGCTCGGCTAGCTCTAAGGGTGCCATCTTGTAAGGTCTCCTAGAAATTGGGGCGGTTCCTGGGATAAGATCTATAACAAATTCTACATCTCTGTCAGGTGGAACACCTGGCAGTTCTTCTGGAAAGACATCCGGAAAGTCACGGACTACCGGGATATCTTCAAGGTTAGGAAGAGAGCTGGCATTAAGAGAATAGAGTTGACGCTTTGCATCTCTGGTGGAGACAGTGACTATCTTGCCAGATGGATGTGTAAGTTGAACAGTCCTGGTGTAACAATCAATCTTGGCATAATGAGCTTTCATCCAGTCCATACCCAAGATGATGTTAATATCTGTGGACTTGAGGGATATAAGTGATGCGAGGAATACAAGTCTATCAACAAGGATTTCATTACCATGGCTTATTCTGGTAGTTTCCCATCTAGACCCTGGAGTTTAGATTTCAAGTGGAGTTGGCATATCACAAAATGACATGTCGTGCAAACGGGCATAACTTTCGGAAATGAAGGAGTGAGATGCCCCGGTATCGAATAGAACCGAAGCTGGGTGACAGTTGACAAGGAGTGTACCAAGAACGACATCTGGATCATCATGAGCATCTTTAGCTGAGACGTGATGCACACGTCCAAGTTCAGTGGGAGCTGACTTGACACTAATCATCTTGCGTGATGGCTTACCACGACCAACAGACTTCTCAGGCTGGGGTGGAGCATAGTTGGTTTGAGAGCAGTCACGTGCATAGTGTCCTGGCCCTCTGCATGTGAAACAAGTCCCTGAAGTAGGACGTGGACCCGCTTTGACAAGCGGTCTACCAATAGGCCTGGGTGGAGCATACTGCTGAACTGGGTGAGGTGCCACACAAGATGGCCTTGGTGTATAACCGGGTGGAAGAGCGGAGTTCGGAACCCAAATCCGGCGCTTCTGCGAAGTAGAACCGGAAGAAGAACCCAAATCACGGGTGTGCTTACAAGACTCCTCATAAGTGAGTTGAGCTGTTTCCGCATTAATGGCCTTGTTCACAAGAGCCTGGAATGTATTGCAATGATGCAAGTGGAGATCACGACGCAACTTGGGGTTGAGACCCTTCCGGAACCTAGCCTGCTTCTTGGCGTCCGTGGACACTTCTTCTGTAGCATAGCGGGCAAGGTTCTCAAATTCTCTACTGTAAGCATCAACATCCATCTTACCCTGTGTGAAACTACAGAACTCTTCTCTCTTGCGGTCAATGAGGGCTTGAGGAATGTGATGCTCGCGAAAAGCCTCAGTGAAATCTCTCCAGGTGGTTTTCTGGCCAGCTGGAAGCATAGCCTCATAGCTCTGCCACCAAATACTAGCAGGACCTTCCAGATGATAAGCAGTGTAGGTGACCTTGTCACTTTTAGCTACGTTCGTAGAACGCAGCTTGGGTGTGATACTACGGAGCCAGTCATCTGCATCGAGTGGTTCAATGGAATGATGGAAGGTAGGTGGTTTCAGACCAATGAAATCATAGATGGACGCTGACTCTTTGCACTGGGGTGCGGTGTTCTCCTTGATACGTGCTAACAAGCGGTTAGACGCATGCTTGTTCCTCTCCATCTCTAACATGAACTCTGCCAATGAAGACTGGTCGGGAGGATCCTCATCCCTACCATCTCCGTAGTTCCGGCTGTGGGCAACAGAACTTCGGTTAACCGGCAACATCCTGAAGAACCAACCAAGGAAACAAGGATGGATTCAGCATCATGATAAGGATGTAGAATATAGTATGAGGAAAAATACTATCTCTTGAACTCCTAGGACAATTCCGGCAGCATAACGGCAGTAAAATGCTCGAAATGAGACATTCTGGAAAAGACGGAGTAGCACCATACTCAACATCATCACTCAAGGTTCTGAGATATTGCTAAATAGGTTACACCGGAGGTACTCAAACTGGGATATGACTTAGACCAACCAAACTTTAGAGACTATGGAGTAGTAACACGTGATCCTGATAGACGGAAGAGAAAGCCTAGTTCCTTAACCCCGTAGGAAAGATAGGATGACTCAGATCAGAAGGCATGAGGTATAAGGAGTAAAAAGAGCCTTACGTTCCCTTCCACAATCAATCCCCCTACATAACTAAAGAATTTCTAGACTCAACTTCGACTAGGTTGGCTTGGAAACCCTACAGGCAGTCAGGCTCTGATACCAATGCTGTCGGGACCCCGATTCTAAGTCACACCGATCTAGCTTGTAACACCTAATATCACTTTGCGGCCTCACGCACGGTATTCCCACGGGTGTCGCCTTACCATGGCCCGGGACTGTTTGCGCCTTTTGGCTCACATATATGATAGTATCTCTAGCATCCATATGACAGAGAACCCGGGCCGACATGGCTAGTCGTGAACCCAAAGCGGTGCTAACCTATGGGGACAGGCATACATGAATCACATCGAGCATGTCGGTCAACAGCATATGAATCCGGGCTGTAGCACTGGGCTAACAGGACTCCGGGGAACCTGGGCTGTAGCAGGCTAGGCAGGACTCCGGAAGTCACCGCGTGACATTTCCCCGAAGGGACAGACATAGGAACGAAGTGGAACACATGCCGGCCAGTCAAGTGTTCTGAGCAGTAGTGCTGGGCTAGCAGGACTACTATGGCTCAAGGAAGCACCAGACTACATTTCCCCATAACAGAGGCTGCCAAGGATAAACAACTAGATTGTCGGATCCCACACATAGCAATACACGTCACACGTACACATAACATGCAAGTATGTGCTGTACAACATGGCATCACAACATAACACAACTCATATAGATAAAGGCTCAGAAGAGCCACATAGCATCAATACAAACAGGGGTCACATGACCCATCATTCAGAGCATACAAGCAACGGAAGCATTACATGTCTGAGTACAAACAACTACAAAAGAAAAAGGCCGAGAATCCTGACTATCTACAAGTCCCTCCAAGGTACAAGATCGTAGCTGAGGTAACAAGCTACTCGTCGAAGTCCAAGCGGTACTACTAGTGAGACAGATGTCTCACCTGCAAAACATAAATAAAGCAAACGTGAGTACAAAGGTACTCAGCAAGACTTACATCAGATCCTATCATACATGCATTTGTATCAAGAAGGTAATGTGGGGTTTAGTTGCAGCAAGCCAGCTTTGACTCAGTGGCTATCCTGTTCTACGACAATGAGAAACTTCTTTGAGGTGAGGCAGCGCACACGAGTTCACTAATCACCACATCAATACACTACTATGGATTCATCCCCGTCTCTTCTACGAGAAGGCCATCCATAGCACTCACACTTGTCTTGAGCATTTTAGAGTATCCACTTTAAGTTGTCTATGTACCACGTAAGCATCCAAGAAGTCCATAACCGAGGACACGGCTATTCGAATAGATCATGATAACCCTACAGGGGTGTACTTCTTCACACACGCTCTCACCACTTATCACCATATACACTTCATGTATCTCGGCAACCTTCAAGCGGAAGCCTGGCAAGGGTGTCGGCCACGACCTAACTAACCACACAAGACTCTAGTCCAGGTTTATCGCCTATTCGGGTTCCATCCGCAAGGAGATCCGGCCGGGGTGTCGCTCATGACAACAAATGATGTGTACAGGGTTCCCGAGCCCACCATCCGGGTGCCACTCGGTACACCGGGCCACGGTGCCTAGTCTGTCCCAAGTCCACCCTGCCGGGTGCCACTCGGTAGAAAAATAGCACTACCTACAAACACTAGAAACTAGTTGCAACTCCTGGACAGAGATCAAGTTGGTTAATAAGTCGAGAGAGCTTGGAGCGCCCGAAGCCTAATGTGTGGTAGTAGCTAGTCATTGGACAACTTACACAGAACTCAGTTCTTAAGGACGGTCCCAATGAGACAACCCACCATGTACTCCTACATGGCCTCTCACCGCTACCTTTACCAAATCGTGTTCACACGCGTAACTCTCAGCACCAGAACATATCATAACACTCCAATTCATTCCTGATGAATCAGACCTGACACAACTCTAAGCAATAGCAGCCATGGCATGGTAGAAGCACAACATGGCTCAAACAACTCCTACACATGCTAGTGGGTTTCAACTATTTACTGTGGCAATGACAGGTCATGCAGAGGAATGGGTTCAACTACCGTAGCATAAGGTAGCAGTTGAATCGTTGTTGTCCTAATGCAATAAATGAGAGCAGGAGCGGGAGAGTAGGATTTTATCGGAATGAACAAGGGGGCGTTGCTTGACTGGTAGATCAACAGGGGGCACTACTCCTCAGACAGGTACTCTCGAACACTCTCCGGAGCAGGACCTATCGAGAAGGAACGGTGTCGGAAATCAAACACAAGCATATGCAACATTATGATGCATGAACATGGCATGAGTATGTGATGTTATTTGAGTTAATGCATCTAGCATTTATTTGGTTGAAGTCCATTTGAACCAAGGGTTCAAATACAACTCCAAATTAAGTTCTTAAATATGCCATAAGTGTGTTTTCATATATACAACATGTATAGATGGTTTGTCATGCATGAAAATGGTACAGATGGATATATTGAATTTTTCTTATAATTTTTCATATATAAATTATTTCAATTTGAACTACGGTTGAATTTCTATGAATTTTTGAAGTTTATATCATTTTCTGGAATTTCCTGATTTATTTTTAAACCAGAGAATGATATATTGCGTCAGCATGACAGCAGCATTGCTTCAGCGGGTGAAAGGTGGCTGACCAGGTCAAACCTGACGTGTGGGGTCCACACGTCAGTGTCTGTGGCTAATCCTAATTAAATTAAACCTAAACTGGCTTAGTTAATGGGGTTGGGCCCACGCATCAGTGACCCAATTAGTTAACAGGGTTAAATTAGTTGTTAAACTAATCCTAACTAAAAATTAATAGGGCCTGGACCCACATGTCTGCGACCCATGGGAGGTCAAACCTCCTGGTCAGCGGGGTCAAAACCCGCCGGCGGCTTGACGCCGGCGAGCCAGACGTGGCGGAGGGCCTTGGATTCGTCGCTCCGGCGACCATTCGGGCGGAGGAGAGCACCTACGCGAAGCCCAGGCTCGCGCGCATCCAGTGGGACACGCGGGAGACCGTGGGGTGGTCGGAGCTCGCCGGAGCGAAGCTCGCGGCGGCGGGCGAAGCTCGGCTCGAGCGGCAGAGGGGCTAGAGAGCACCGGAAAGGTAGGGAAGAGGGGGTTCAACGGCGGGGCTCACAGCGGATCCAACGGCGGGGTCGGCGAGCTCGGGGAAGGCTCGGTGTAGCCGGAACGTCACCGGCGATCTCGGGTGGCTGACGAAGAAGACGACGGTGGTGATGACGATACGGGACGCCCGGAGTTGCTTGGCTTGACGGAGAGGACGAGGAAGGTGGCGCGGAGCTTGTGGGCACGTCGGAGGGGTGAGGCCAGGGCGGTGGCTGCAGCTATGGCGAACGGCAGCGTTCGGGCGCGGTGAGAGAGAGCGAGGGAGAGGGAGAATGGGCACGGGAGAGTGAGGGGGAAACGGGGCGTCGTGGCGACATCTAGGGAGGCCAGAGCGACGAGGAGGGGAAGCAGGAGGTGGCAGGGAGACGTGGCCACGGCCGGCTGGCGCGGCCACGCAGCAGCTCCTACTGGCAGGAGCTTGAAGAAGCTCCTGGCAGTTGGGCTGGGCCGGCCTGCTGGGCTGCTGGCCAGGCCAGGCTGCACAGGGGCTGCACGTAAGTATTTCCCTTACTTTGTTTTCTTTTCTATTTTTCTGACATTTGTTTTGATTTGATAAAAATACCAAATCATTTTATTTAATTCTGACAATTTTTGCAGGGACCTAAGGGATTATTCCAAAGCCCCTCACCAAAAATTCAGAATTTTTGGACATATATAAAATATATAACATATATATCCAATGCAAATAAATATTGGATTAATTCCAAATGCCCAAAATAAACACTTATGAGATCCTAAAAATATTGGTTTGATTTTTATCTCTGTCCAATATTTTCAGAGAGCAACATGAACATTTTCTTGGACCTTTTTGGAGCAATTTTTTTATCTGGGTTATTTCCAGAAATGATTTCTAAGGGTTTCACAATCCCCATTTCAAAGTTAAATGAAATTTAAACATGATGCACACATGACTAGCTAGCCTAGGTCATACCAGAACTAGGGATGTGACAAAAGAGCCTGTCGGCGACATCAGGGAGGGCACCCTACAGCTCTGCTCTTCCAAGGGGTAGGATGATGTAGGGTAGAACCCTATGTGGCTGATCTTTTACGAAAGGAGAGGATCCCGCGAGGAACACAAAGAACACGAGGAGGGAAATGAGGGAAAACACGGGGGAAACATGAGAGAAACACTAAACCAACAAGAAATAGTCACACATGTGCTAGACCCTCGAGTACATAAGAAATCACACGATCCACGGACAACTAAGGACGATACAAAGGTAGCCGGTCTTCTCCGTGAGGAGGTCTTGAATCCACAAGGGGATCTTCTAGTAACGGGGTGTTGAATCCAAAGGGATCTTCTCCGAAGAGGGGTCGCGGTCTCTCTCATGGAGTAGATCCGATGTGGATGAGCAATGCTCTATCTCTAAATATGAGCTAAACCAATGCTAACCCTAGCTAGGATGAATATGAGGTCTATTTATAGTCTTAGTGAAAATGGGGGGCGAAAGGAGGGGGTACATGGGCTTCGGGCCCGAAACTGGACACAATCAGGTACTGGACGTCCGCTGGGGACCGGTCGTCCGGTGTCTCATGGGCAGCCGGACGTCCGGTGGTTGCCGGTCGTCTGCTTGTTCTGGCTCGGATGCTAGTGTAGCGGATTTCCGGGGGAGGCCGGTCATCCGGACGCCGGACGTCTGGTGGCGCCGGTCGTCCGCTCGTTTGGCTCGGGTGCAGGGGCACCGGTCGTCCGATCTGGGCCGGACGTCCGCTCGCTGGGGTTCAGCTGGAGCTTCAGGCTCCGGACGTCCGGTCCCGACTGGTCGTCCGGTGGCTGGGACTTCTTCTCTAGCTCTCCTTCTCCGTTTTCACGTCTATCTTCCTCTTCTAATCCTCCTTGCTCCTTAGCTTCTTCAAGGCCAACTCCTTGATACCCGAGTATGCACAATGTCTCCGTTTGAGGTAGTAGCTATGTCTCATGTGCATCGAAGTGGAAATGTGAGAGGAGAGATGTCACCTCGGTTTGCAGAGCTCTTGCACGTGCTCGTGTCGTGGGTCCGGTAGGCACTTGGTGAGATGATGGTAGGTCCATGGGGATGACCTTGGGATGCTCCGCATCAAAGGAGCCCATCTACGACAACATGGAGTGCATCCAGGGTCCGTGCTCTTATCACGGGAACGAGCCCATCTGCGACAAGAGAGGAAACCCATGATTTGTTTTGCCGTGCCTGTTCATAGGGGGAACCCATGATTTGTTTTGTCGAGTGCCTTTTGTAGTGTAGTGAGAATATGTCCAGTTTTAATTACTATATGTGGTTGTTTGCAGTATGCCTTGTTTATTTTAGTTGTTCACAATGTGATGCTCTATATGTGCAACTATTTACTATGCAGTACATTTCATCAATCCAGTTTTAAACATACCGATAGGAATGCATATATTTTCTTGCTGTTAAGCCCGTTATAGCTAGCATATGCCTCTTTTACGGTGTTTTTGATTGTTTGGTTGTTTGTAGTTAGCATATGTCCAGTTTCAAATGCTATATTTGGTTGTTCGTAGTATGCCTTGTTTATTCCCATTATTCACAACGTGATGTTCTATATGTGCAAGTATGAACTGTGTAGTTCAATTTCATCAATACCAGTTTCAACAATACCACTATGAATGACTACATTTGGTTGTTGCATCTTATAGTTAACACACCTTTCCATTTTTATTTAACAATAACTAGTGTGCTTAGACCGGCACAATACTAGTTTGAATGACTATGTTTGCTTGTTGTTAAATGTTAGTCCTGTTGCAGTTAACACACCTTTCCACTTGTTTTGCTTTACCAGCATGCTTAAACCTCCACACTAAAGCTATCTTTTGGAGATTATTTTGTCTGCCATGGATATATTTGGTTGATGTTTAGCCTGTTATGCTTAACATGTCTCTCGATGTACTTACACAGGACAATTTTGGGAATGACTGTTGTTTTCCATCGAGGTTGGTTTCATCCCATGGTTTATATATACTCATTGTTCAGGATATCGGTAGCTACTACCATATAGGCCGGGGGTTGATGATACGTATCCAACGTATCTATAATTTTTGATTGTTCCATGCTATTATATTATCTGTTTTGGATATTTTATATGCATTAATACGCCATTTTATGTGATTATTGGGACTAACCTATTAACCTAGAGCCCAGTGCCAGTTCTTGTTTTTTTCCTTGTTTTAGAGTTTCGCAAAAAAGGAATACCAAACGAGTCCAAACGGAATGAAACTTTCGCGATGATTCTTCTTGGACCAGATGACATCCAGAGGGCTTGGTGTGCACGTCAGGAAAGCCACGAGGCAGCCACAAGGTCGGGAGGCGCGCCTAGGGGGGTAGGGTGCGCCCCCACCCTTGTGGGCCCCCCGTGACTCCATCGACCTATTTCTTCTGCCTATATATTCTCAAATATCCCAAAACCTTCTAGGGGAGCCACGAAACCACTTTTCCACCGCCGCAACCTTCCCATGAGATCCCATCTAGGGACCTTTTACGGCGTCCCGACAGAGGGGGATTCGATCATGGAGGGCTTCTACATCAACACCATTGCCTCTCTGATGAAGCGTGAGTAGTTTACCACTGACCTACGGGTCCATAGCTAGCAGTTAGATGGCTTTCTCTCTCTCTTTGATTCTCAATACGAAGTTCTCCTTGATGTTCTTGGAGATCTATTCGATGTAATACTCTTTTGCGGTGTGTTTGTCGAGATCCGATGAATTGTGGATTTATGATCAGCTTCTCTTGAATATTATTTGAATCTCCTCTGAATTCTTATATGCATGATTTGATATATTTGCAAGTCTCTTCAAACTATTGATTTGGTTTGGCCAACTAGATTGGTTTTTCTTGCAATGGGAGAAGTGCTTAGCTTTGGGTTCAATCTTGTGGTGCTCGATCCTAGTGACAGAAGGGGAACCGATACATATTGTATTATTGCCATCGAGGATAAAAAGATGGGGTTTTCATCATATTGTTTGAGTTAATTCCTCTACATCATATTATCTTTATTAATGCATTACTCTGTTCTTTATGAACTTAATACTCTAGATGCATGCTGGATAGCGGTCGATGTGTGGAGTAATAGTACTAGATGCAGGCAGGAGTCGGTCTACTTGACACGGACATGATGCCTATATTCATGATCATTGCCTTAGATATCGTCATAACTTTGTGCTTTTCTATCAATTGCTCAGCAGTAATATGTTCACCCATTGTAATATTTTCTATCTTGAGAGAAGCCTCTAGTGAAACCTATGGCCCCCGGGTCTATTTTCCATCATATAATCTTCTACTTTCCATCATATAAGTTCTGATGTACAATTTTAGTTTCTATTTACTTTCTTTGCAATCTTTTACTTTCCGTTCCATAAACAAAAAATACCAAAAATATTACTTACCGTTTATCCATCCATATCAGATCTCACTTTGCAAATAACCGTGAAGGGATTGACAACCCCTTAGCGCATTGGGTGCAAGTTGGTGTTTGTTTGTGCAGGTATTCGGTGGCTTGAGCGTTGTATCCTACTGGATTGATACCTTGGTTCTCAAAACTGAGGGAAATACTTACTCTACTTTGCTGCATCACCCTTTCCTCTTCAAGGGAAAACCAATGCAAGCTCAAGAGGTAGCAGCTGATAAGGGACTAATCGGTGAATCAGACTTTTAATTGAATATATCTGTAACACATTTATCGTTAGGTTAACTAGGGCCATTTGTAATATATTCGAGGCTACATAGCAACATGCCCTATACTTAATGTCTAAATATGCAAGGCTACATAGCAGCAAGGAAGAGTGTTACCTTAATGTTTTGATGATATCTAGATATACGTAGAAGAGCAGTAGCAACAACAACAACAACACGTCCCTGTTTGGATACTCAACTTAGCTAGAGGTTAGAGTTAGTTTCCAGCTCATGACTAACCCTGAACTAACTCCATCCGAAGAGGTATTTCGATGACAGGGTTAGATTGACAATAAATACACTAGGAGTACTAGCTCCAATTAGCACCTCTTGGGTGGGATAGTTTTTTTGGGTGGGTTAAATGCAACTAGCTCAAACTAGCCCTCATGTTTGAATATACTTTAGGGCTATTTGAGCCCAAACTAGCTCAAACTAACTCTAACCCATGGATACAACAACAGTTAATCAGCCGATAATTTGTAAAAATGCAATAAACTCCTTCTGGCCTATAATATAAGATGTTAGTTCATCTAATATGTGAGTATATTGGGTGTTATAAGATATTATAAAAGAGTGTTGTACTACATCATTGTGCAATTGTTGTTTAGCTTCTAATATTAACTTGGTGCTTTTTAGTACATATGTCATTGGTAAAGATCCGTGATTTGACCCTTTCTACGTATGGGGCAATGAGATATCGATGAACCAGCATCAAGTGAGGAAGGTGATAAATACTATTAGTAAAATGGGTCAAAACATGGCAATTAAACTATTTGTTTACACTTTATCCAAGACAACAGCGAACTGCAGGATGGTAAGTAAGAACTCTGCATCCTTCTTTTTACTGCCCATAATGAGTTGTGTTAGATGACAATGTCTGAATCCTTTTCCTTTGTAGTGGTTCGCAAACCAGTTTACTCAAGATTGCCTCTCAGACTACATGATTGGTGGGCATGAAAAGGTTAAAGTATTTCTACCAGAACACGATGATTATCTAGATATTTTCATGAAGACCGGAGAGGATGGGCGGTCGGCCATCACAAGTGGTTGGACTAGAGTCGTGCGTGCCTTCTGCATGGAGGAGGGCACAATATGGGCATTCCACTTCACCTTGTTCAACAACCAGAATGTATTTCACCTCTTTCTTTACCGTCTTTAATAGTACAAGTATACAACTATGGTGAGGAGCACACCTGCATGAAAGCAGGCACAACCACCACCTCTAACCGTGATAGAAGAAAGCAGGCACAACCACCACTATCTGCCAAGAGCACACTTGTCGGGCCTACGCAGAGCTCTTCTTCTTCCATGGCATCAACATGGCACACAAGTGATATTATTTGTCGCCGTTGTAAGGGAAGAGGACATTTTGCGAGAGAATGCAAATCTCAACATGTGATGATTGCTACTGAGGATGGTGGGTATGAGTCCGCTAGTGACTATGATGAGGAGACTTTGGCTCTTATTACACGTGAAGAACACGGTGGAGATGATTCTAATCATGAGACGCAATACATGGCTCCTGAAGATGCTGACAGGTATGAATGTATAGTTGCTCAATGTGTTTTGAGTGTGCAGGTCACACAAGCTGAGCAAAATCAGAGGCATAATTTGTTCCATACAAAAGGAGTTGTGAAGGAACGTTCTGTTTGCGTCATCATAGATGGAGGGAGCTGCAACAACTTGGCTAGCATGGAGATGGTGGAGAAGCTATCTCTCACCACAAGACCACATCCACATCCTTACTATATCCAATGGTTCAACAACAACAACAACAAGGTTAAGGTAACATGTACTGTTCGTGTGCATTTTAGTATCTCTACATATGCTGATTATGTTGATTGTGATGTGGTACCCATGCAAGCATGTTCCTTATTACTTGGTATACCATGGCAATTTGATAAAAATTCTGTTCACCATGGTAGAAATAATCAGTATACTCTAGTTCATAAGGATAGCCATATTACTTTGCTTCCTATGACTCCTGAATCCATTTTGAAAGATGATATCAATAGAGCTAATAAAGCAAAATAGGAGAAAAATAAGAGTGAAAATCAGATTGTGGCAAAAGAATTTGAGCAACAAATGAAACCTAATAATCAACCATCTAGTGTTGCTTCTGAAATTAAATTAAAAAGTGCATGTTCACTTGCCACAAAATCTGATATTGATGAGCTAGATTTCAACAAATTTGTTTGCTATGCTTTTGTGTGCAAAGAGGCATTATTTTTATTTGAGGATGTGCCTTCCTCTTTGCCCCCTGCTGTCACTAAAATTTTGCAGGAGTTCGCTGACGTCTTCCCACAAGACGTGCCACCGAGATTACCACCTATTCGAGGGATTGAGCATCAAATTGACTTAATTCCCGCTGCATTGCTACCCAACTGTGCACCATATGGTACCAATCCGGAGGAGACAAAGGAGATTATGTGTCAAGTACAGGAGCTACTCGACAGAGGTTACATACGCGAATCTCTTAGTCCTTGTGCTATTCCAATTATACTAGTGCCTAAAAAGTATGGTACGCCGCGTATGTGTTTTGATTGTAGAGGCATTAATAATATTACTATTCGTTATCGTCATCCTATTCCTAGGCTAGATGATATGCTTGATGAATTGTGTGGCTCTACAATTTTCTCCAAAGTTGATTTGCGTAGTGGATACCATCAAATTCGTATAAAATTGGGAGATGAATGGAAAACAACATTTAAAACTAAGTTTGGTTTATATGAGTGGTTAGTCATGCCTTTTGGGTTAACTAATGCACCTAGTAGTTTCATGAGACTAATGAACGAAGTTTTACGTGCTTTCATTGGACGATTTGTGGTAGTCTATTTTGATGATATACTCATTTATAACAGATCTTTGGAGGAACATTTGGAACATTTACGTGGTGTTTTTATTGCTCTATGTGATGCAAGTTTGTTTGGTAACCTTGGGAAGTGCACCTTCTGCACCGATCGAGTATCTTTTCTTGGCTATGTTCTTACTCCATAGGGAATTGAAGTTGATAAAGCCAAGATTGAAGCTATTGGGAGTTGGCCGCAGCCCAAAACGGTCACACAAGTGAGGAGTTTTCTTGGCCTCGCTGGATTCTATAGGCATTTTGTGAGAGATTTCAGCACCATTGCTGCACCTCTCAATGAGCTTACAAAGAAGGATGTACCTTTTGTTTGGGGTACCGCACAGGAAGAAGCCTTCACGGTATTGAAAGATAAGTTGACACATGCTCCTTTACTCCAACTTCCTGATTTTAATAAGACTTTTGAGCTTGAATGTGATGCTAGTGGAATTGGATTAGGAGGTGTGTTATTACAAGATGGCAAACTTGTTGCATACTTTTCTGAAAAATTGAGTGGGCCTAGTCTGAATTAGCCTACTTATGATAAAGAATTATATGCTCTTTTTTGGACTTTAAAACATGGCAACATTATTTATGGCCCAAAGAATTTGTTATACATTCTGATCATGAATCTTTGAAACATATTAAAAGTCAAGGTAAACTGAATCATAGACATGCTAAATGGGTTGAATTCATTGAGACTTTCCCTTATGTCATTAAACACAAGAAGGGTAAAGAAAATGTTATTGCTGATGCATTGTCTCGTTGCTATAATATTCTTTCACAACTTGACTTCAAAATATTTGGTTTGGAGACTATCAAAGATCAATATGTGCATGATGCTGAGTTTAAAGATGTAATGCAGAATTGTAAACAAGGAAGCACATGGAACAAGTTCATGATTAATGATGGATTTGTGTTTCGTGCTAACAAGCTATGCATTCCAGCTAGCTCTGTTCGTCTTTTGTTGTTGCAGGAGGCGCATGGAGGAGGATTAATGGGACACTTTGGCGTGAAGAAGATGGAAGATATACTTGCTACACATTTCTTTTGGCCAAAGATGAGACGTGATGTTGAGCGTTTTGTGGCTCGCTACACAACATGTTAAAAAGCTAAGTCACGACTAAATCCTCATGGTTTATATATGCCTTTGCCTGCACCTAGTATTCCTTGGGAGGATATATCTATGGACTTTGTTTTAGGTTTACCTCAAACAAAGAAGGGGAAGGATAGCATATTTGTAGTGATAGATAGGTTTTCGAAAATGGCACACTTTATACCATGTCATAAAAGCGATGATGTTGTTAATGTTGCTGATTTGTTCTTTCGTGAAATTATTCTCTTGCATGGTGTGCCAAATACTATTGTTTCAGATCGTGATACTAAATTTCTTAGCCACTTTTGGAGATGTTTATGCGCTAAGTTGGGGACTAAACTACTTTTTAGTACTACTTGTCACCCCCAAACTGATTGATAAACTGACGTAGTCAATAGAACATTGTCTACTATGCTTAGGGCTGTTTTGAAGAATAATAAGAAAATGTGGGAAGAATGCTTGCCTCATATTGAATTTGCTTATAATCGTTCATTGCATTCTACTACTAAGATGTTCCCTTTTGAAATTGTATATGGTTTCCTACCTCGTACACCTATTGATTTGTTGCCTCTTCCATCTTCGGAGTAGGTTAATTTTGATGCTAAAGAACGTGCTGAATTGATTTAAAAAATGCATTAGTGAACTAAGTAAAACATTGAGTGTATGAATGCTAAATATAAACTTGCTGGAGATAAGGGTAGAAAACATGTTGTGTTTGCACATAGAGATCTTGTTTGGTTACATTTGCGTAAGGATAGATTTCCTAATTTGCGCAAATCAAAGCTAATGCCACGTGCTGATGGTCCTTTTAAGGTGTTAGAGAAAATAAATGATAATGCATATAAACTTGAGCTGCCTGCATATTTTGGGGTTAGTCCCACTTTAAACATTGCAGATTTGAAGCCTTATTTGGGTGAGGAAGATGAGCTTTCGTTGAGGACTACTTCATTTCAAGAAGGAGAGGATGATGAGAACATCAATACCATTGTTACACCCACAACCCCTGCTGCTATACATACTGGACCAATCACTAGAGCTCGCGACCGCCAATTAAATTATCAGGTACTTTCGTTTCTTGGTAATGATTCTAATGTTTATGAGAATATGATGCTGCCTAAATTGGATACACTTGTTTTGCTTACAAATGAAGGGGCTGGCATGGATAAGAGGGATGAACACTGGAGCAAGACCAATCATGGAGATGATGGCATGCACAAGGGGATCAAGAACGTTGTCACAAGTGATGATTTCAGGACTATGAAGCCACCATAAGGAGTGCATGAAGCCTTGGACGAAATATACAAGATGCCACTTCATAAATTTCATCTAGAGGCTATTCTAGGTACTGCGTCACCTTATTATTGGGCCAGGCCCATGTATTTTCGAAATACTTAAGTATAGGCAGTTTTTAGAGTCTGTATGTGTGGGGAAACAAGAGTTAGGGTTGGTTTCGGACCCCTCCTCCAAGGGCCACGAAATTCCCCCCTCTCTCCTCCATATATACAACCCTTAGGGCATCATTTAGACTTTGGGTTTTGTTTAGATAAAAGTTTGCCATAGCTACAACTTCGTGTACTTCGTTTGTGTTCAATGACCAGACAAAGGCGTCACAAAACCCCACCTTGATCAATAAAGATTTCCTTTTATATTCACAATATCTAGATTGCAGTCTTAGTATCTTGCTTGTTGTTCGTTTGCCTGCAGGAAACAGACCTTCGCGGTCAGGTTGATCATTCTCCGGCATGGTCCATAACCTCTTGGTGTTGGTTTAGCGATTGCTAAGGTGCGACGCCTTCGCACGTTCATAGTCAGATCATCAAAGTCGGCTTCCTCCAAAATGATAGCCACCATCTCATCGAAACATCAGGACACCTTCGCCTCTATCAAGGTACATGAACAACAAAGGGAAAGATACAAGGTAAGGTTCATCTCCATGAGGAGGTATTGATGGTAGAGTTCATCCCCAATCCAAAGGAGATGGGGGCTTGAATCCTAGAAGGATATTCTCCGTGAGGAGGTCTTGAATCCCTCGGAATCTTCTCCTAGATGGAGGTCTTGGCCTCCAATGGAGTAGTCTCCCTCTCTCTCAAGAGTAGAGGTAGGTAGGAGCATAGCTCACATACAAATGAGCTATCACTTTGCTGACCCTAGCTAGGAGGAGGTAGGGGGTATTTATAGTCTAAGCGGGCGAAAGGGTAAGTGGGAAGGGATACAAGGCCAAAGGCTCGCGGCTGCGCATAGGCAGTTAACGGACGTCCGGTCGTTGTCGGACGTTCGATGGCTCGAGGGGGACCGGACGTCCAGCAGGCATCGAAAGTCCGTCGTTTTTCTTCGGGGTCGGTGGCACCGGGGTAAGCATCGGACGTCCGATTCCTCAGACTTGTCAGACGTCCGGTGTTCACCGGTCGTCCGACGGCTGTAGAGGGTCGGACGTCCGGTGGCTTCCGGTCGTCTGGTCGTTGTAGACTCGGCAACTCCTTCTTCCGTCTTCTCTTCCATGCTTCCCTCGCGGATGGTGTTGGTGTTCCTTGGCGCTTGCACTCCTCCTCATCATCCGTGAAGTTCCGACAATACCTATGCATGCACACGAGAGGGGTGTCAAGTAGTATACCAATCCTCGAAGGGGTCAAGTGAGCATGTGTAAAGGAGATTATTCACCTTTGTGTATGTGAAGTATATGTCGCATGTGTCACTTGCCAAACGGACTCTTGACATGGTGATGTCTGTAGGATGCTCCGCATCATCTCCCCTCCCTTGGGAAAGATCCGAACTCGGATCGAAAACCAAATCACCATGGGAAAGAGATGGCTTCGCCGTGTAGAAGCGGACATTCACCAAGTAGTCATCATCTTCAAGTTTGAACTGGGCACTCTCCAATGTCGCACCGTCTAGTGATTCCTTCAAAAGGAGCAAAGATAACAAACACTTGGAAAAACAAATGTGGTTAGCATTAGTGCAAAACCAAGCATTCAAGAGGTGATTCACCAAAAAAAGTGTCGTCATCATGCAAAACATATGGTTTGACAAAGGATTGTGACATGGCATGTAAGCACATAAATTGAGCATAATCAAGGATATCATGGGGAGAAGCATGTAAATGTGAGGTAGTGATGCAAATATGTTGGACAAGTGAACAAGCATCTACCTCAAGCTCATGGCAAACATTCACAAATTGCTCAAGGAAAGGTATATGGTAGGCATAAGAATCATTCACAACACCAAATAAAATGAAGTGTCTAAACACATGGGACAAGTGCAAGACAAACCAAGCATAATGCGCATAGGGTATAGTGAATATAGTGTGGCACTCAACACAATAGAAAGAGCAATTTTTCATCATGTGTGAGGCAATCAAGTCAATCATGTGACAAGCAATGGGACATGGCATATGTGAAGAAACGACATTGTTGCAACCAAACATGTGATTGGAGCAAGTAATCCAAGAATTGGATGCAACATACAAGGCATATATATCATGATGCATGGAATTGTGAAAATGAGAAGTCGAAGCAAGATCTCTAACAAGTTGTAACATCCCAAATTTTCAATTTGGAAGGTTATACACTAGATCATCATTGCATGTCATATTTATTGCATTTTGGTTGATCCTAGAAATTTCACGCAACTCAAGGACCCTCGAAGAGAGTTGGGGATTTCGTTATTTTCATATTTGAGTTGTCTCGAATTTTGAAAATAGGATCATTTGATTTTATTTATTTTATCTTCAATTATTTCTATTACGAAAATATGAGAGAGGGAATAAAATGACTTTCCCAAAATAAAGAAATATTGAGGATCTAATAAAAAATCAAATAAGAATTTATTTTGGTTTTATTTGCTATTTTATTTGAATTTAGGAAAAATGCGCGTTTTTCAAAATTGCATTTAGGCCCCAAATAAATGTTCATCCTGTGCGGCTTGATTTTAGAAGCCGGGGAAAATTTATTTCGGGATTTTTGGAGTCCGTTTAGTATTTCTTTTGTTTTTCCCGAGCGTAATTATTTAAAAAAAAGGTCAGAACCGACCTTGGGCCGTAACTGGCCAGGACTCCTCCTGGCCGGGCCTTTTTATAGCGCCCCGAGGCCCCGACCAAAGCCCAGCCGTGCCCGCCGCCCTAACCCTAACCCTAGCCGCCGCCGCCGCGCCCGCGCCGCCGCCTGCCCGCGCCGCCGCTCGCGGGACCGCCGCCGCCGCCGTTCGCCGGAGGTAGTTTTTTTATTCGCCTCCGGTTTTTCTCAAAAAAACCATTCGGTTTTTCGACGATTTGCTCGTTTTTTAGTTTTGGTTTATTTAAATAGATCGATTTTTCCGGTTTATTTAAATAGCGAGCGTTCGGCCGTTCGTTAGTTTTAACAAACGTTCGTCGTTTTTCTTTTTCTCGGATTAAATCCGCGATTTTTCTAATCGCGATTTCTGATCCGATTTTCGTTTTAGTTAACTTTTTGCTCGTTTATCGGAATCAGGCGATTCAAGCGCCTGGAGTTTCGTCTCGAAACCCTCTTTCCGTTTAACCAACTTAAACAAGTTTTTACCACTTTAAAATTTCCCTAGATCCAGAATAGTAAACAAAGCCTGTTTGTTTTGCCGTTTGTCTTTCCTTGCTTCGTTCGTTTTGATTCTTTTTGCCAACCGGAGTCCTTAAGTTGAACTTTCTGGTTAGATCTCTTATCTGAGTTTTACTTGTGCATTAGTTGAGTACTTATTGTATGCTTGTTTGTTTGCGATAGAGTACCCGGAGTGCGCCGCTTGCTACTTCGAATCGCTAGGTTTCCCGGATCATTAGCAAGGCAAGTAACACTTTTGATCATGCTTTCCAACTACCCAGTTTTATTGCATTAGATCAATCCTCACACATTGCATGATTAGGATCTAATTAAATTGTGGGTTTGGGAAGTAGTTGAGGTAGTACCTATTACCTGTTATTATCAAACCTTTGGGAGTTACTTCTACGTTTGCTTATTATGCCATGCTATGCTAGTAGACGTGGATTGGGTGAGTGTATCCATGACAGATGTGAGATTGTTAATTAATGGTTTACTTAAGGTGGCAACTTAAATACACATCTGGGTGGATTGAGGCACCTGGGTATTCCAGCGATTGCCTGTTTTTCTTTATGGACCGCCACCCAGGCTCAAAGGGATCATGAGATTATTCATGCTAGAAACTTCCGTGTGCAGCCACAAGCTATTATGGGCTCTAGCATAGTTGACTAAGTTGTGCGAACTCTTACAGTGGTAGACTAGCAGATGTAGGGGATGTAGGTTGGTACGGTCTACCCGTTCGTAAGGTGCTAGCGCTTCTGAAAGACTATGTCTCGGTCATCCGTTTCTCAAACACCATGTAGTGCGAGAAATCCAACGGAGGAGATCGAGTCTTGTGGGGAAAAGTGCGCAAACCTCTGCAGAGTGTATAAACTAATCATGGTTAGCCGTGTCCCCGGTTATGGACATCTTGAGTATCTAGTACCTGGATTATCATGTGAATCTCAACATGTTACTCTAAAATTAATTTTGTTGGGTTTTGTTTAATGATGATGCTTAATTGGGATTGAGAATGCTGTCAACCATTCTCAATGTTTAACAACCACCATGATAGTTAAATAAAATTTATTCCTTTGCAGTAGGGAAAAATTGGCTTTACGCAAAACTGTAACCATAGAGCTTTCCACCAGCCAAATATGCATATAGAATAGCCTGATTATTCCATTACTCTCTATGTGTTACTTTGCCAGCATATTCCATGTGCTGACCCGTTTCGGGCTGCAACGTTAATGTTGCAGACTTTTCAGACGATGATTAAGGAGTTTTAGGTCGTGGTTCTATACTCAGTGATGCCGTTGGAGTTGATGGACTCACTTATCTTCCAAGCCTTCCGCTGTTATCGTTATTAGATGGCCTTAAGCCATATTTATTGTAATAAGTTCTCTTTTGAGACACTCGATGTAATAAGTGTGTGATTGCTACTCTGTTATAAATCCTTCAAGTACTGTGTGGTGTCAGCATTACTGATCCAGGGATGACACCTGAGCACAGAGATTGGACCGTTTGAGGTCTGGTCGCTACAAGATGGTATCAGAGCACACGCTGACTGTAGGACACGACCACTAAGCTAAAGACCTAGATCACTACTCACTCTCCTCTCTTTTCTGACTTCTCATCTTTTCTACTCTTTTAGGATGGCGGATGCAAGGAACAAGTTCACTCAACCGGATGAAGATACACCCTTTGGACGTCACTTGAAGGAAGTCACTAGATACCTGAACATAGGAGTACCAAGCTTCACCGGAACCTACAACGCCACTTTACCTGAAGAGGAGCGCTGGATGATTCAAGTTCAAGTTCCAGGAAGGACGTTCATGCCAGTCACTGAGCCCATAGAGTTTTCTTTTGATGCACCAACTTGGAGTCTAGGAAAGAGCATGGCAGCTCACATCGCCATGGGACGCATTGGAGAAGTCTACCGCAATGATCTTAAGGATACTATCTACCAGATTTGTGGGCGCCGAGATGAGCACTGGGAGATGATCAGCACCAGAAGGATAGATCAGTTGCAGCTTTTATCCAGGAGTTAAACCAGCACATTCGACGTCAGGAAAACCAGATGTGCGCCGACATGATAGATCTGAAGAAGGCAAGGACAAGAATCAAGGAACTGGAGGAAGAACTCAAGGCTACACGTGAAGATTATGAAGAGGAAATAGAAGTATTAGTGGAGAAGAATGACGATCTGATCAAGAAGATCGGAATATTTATGGGAGGCCCTACACCAGTAGAAGAAGACGAAGAACCCAAGGAGATTCGCCCGGAAGACTACATCATCATCGACGACACTGACTCAGATCCAGATGATAGCGATGATGACTATGTTGATGAAGCTGGAGCAGATATCATGGAGTCTGCAACCGAAGAATATTTCTAGTAGACCACCTCATCAGTAGTAGTAATCCACCATGTAAATATAGTAGTCCGAGCACTTTTGCGATAGTTAGATCGATTGTATGCCCTTGTTTGATTGAATGAAGTGAATTGTTTGCTTTTGCCTCATGTGCATATGGGTAGTGTTTTCTCTTTAGACCCCTCTCTATTCTTAAATCTCATCTTTTCTAAACCCTCAGATGCCTCTGAGACGTGACCCTGGATTTACCTTTCCATCGGAGCTCACTCAATTGATCCAGCAGCAGAACACATTGATGCAGTTGCTAGTCCAGAATCAGAACCAGGGGAACAACAACAACAACAACCCACCACCACCACCACCACCTGTTGATCACTTAGCCCGTTTTCTTAGGCTGAATCCGCCGGTGTTTTCCAGTAGCACCGAGCCGATAGTGGCAGATGATTGGCTCCGCAAGACAGCTAGAGAGTTGACCACAGCAGGATGCATGGATGCGGAGAAGGTGAAGTTTGCCGCACATCAGCTTGAAGGACCCGCAGCATCATGGTGGGAGAATTTCACAGCCACTTTCCCTGTCGACACTGTCACATGGGACCAATTTCAGCAGGCTTTTCGAACTGCCCATGTTTCAGCAGGAGCTATGGCCATGAAGAAGCGAGAGTTTCGCAACTTGCGCCAAGGAGGACGGACTGTTGGCCAGTATGTGGAGGACTTTAGTAAATTAGCACGTTATGCCCCAGATGACGTTGCTACGGATGCAGCTAAGCAGAAGAAGTTTCTGGAAGGACTGAATGATGAGTTGAGCATGCAGTTGATGGTAGCAACCTTCAACAACTACCAGGAGTTGGTAGATCGTGCTCTTATGATTGAAGGGAAGCAGCAGCAGATTGAGAATCGCAAGAGGAAGTATGGACAAGGGAAGTACACTTCAGGAGCTCAGCAGAAGCCACGTTTTACCCCTAGACCGGGAGGACATTTTCAGCATACCCATGGAGGAGGTAGCTCGCACAATCACAATGGCGCCAAGAATGGTAATGGGAATGGAGGAAGTAACGGCCAGAACCGCACCAACCCATCGACCCCAGCCAAGAGAGACCTGAGCCAAGTCACTTGTTTAAGTGCCAGAAGACCGGACATTATGCCAATGAATGTCCTGAATCACAGAATGGAAATGGCAATGGAAGCTCTGGGAAGAAGCCGAACCCTTTCAATAGGGGACAGGTGAACCACATTAACGTGGAGGAGGTTGAAGAGCAGCCGGATGTAGTAATCGGTAAGTTTTTGGTTAAGTCATCTACTACACTTGTTCTTTTCGATACTGGTTCATCGCATTCATACATATCAAGAGGATTTGTGGATAAGTATAAACTACCAACCCAAGCCCTTAGGCCACTCATGTTAGTAACCTCGCCTGGAGCAGAATATATGGCTAGCCTATGGTGTGATCGGTTGCCATTAAGGATTGGTAACTACGTATTTCCCTCAGACCTAATAGTGTTGGAATCTCAAGGATTGGATGTGATATTAGGCATGAATTCGTTGTCGATGTATGGTGGAAACATCGATTGCGCCAGTAAGTCGATCTTGGTTACCACCCCAGAAGGGAGAAGGATCAAGTATGTATCCCGGCATGTGCCGAAGAGGACTCAAGTAAATTGTTTAACAGGAGTTGTGCAGGAGGAAGTACCAGTAGTGAAGGATTTCCCCGAAGTATTTCCAGAAGAGTTGCCAGGCATGCCACCGGATAGAGATATTGAGTTTTTGATTGAGCTTTTGCCAGGCACAGGGCCAATATCAAAGAGACCATATAGGATGCCTGCAAAGGATTTGGTGGAAATTAAGAAGCAAATTAAGGAGTTACTGGATAAAGGATATATTCGCCCAAGTTCTTCACCTTGGGGATCGCCAGTACTTCTAGTGGAAAAGAAGGATGGATCGTTAAGGATGGTTGTTGATTATCGAGGTTTGAATGAAGTAACCATCAAGAACAAGTACCCACTACCGATGATCAATGATCTGTTTGATCGATTGCAAGGAGCTAAGGTATTTTCCAAGATCGATCTGCGATCAGGATACCACCAGTTGAAGATTCGAGAACAGGATATACCCAAGACGGCTTTTACCACCAGGTATGGGCTGTACGAGTATACCGTTATGTCATTTGGTCTGACTAACGCACCTGCATATTTTATGAACATGATGAACAAAGTGTTTATGGAGTTCTTGGATAAGTTCGTCGTAGTGTTCATTGATGATATCCTGGTTTACTCGAAGAATGAAGAGGAGCATAAGGAGCATTTGCGTTTGGTGCTTGGTAAACTCAGAGAACATCAACTATATGCCAAGTTCAGCAAATGTGAGTTTTGGTTGAAGGAAGTTGGATTTCTCGGACACGTTATATCCGGAGAAGGTATAGCAGTAGATCCCACTAAAGTTGATACCGTGACCAAGTGGGAAGCGCCAACCACAGTTGGAGAGATCCGGAGTTTTCTTGGACTCGCAGGATACTACCGGAGGTTTATTGAGAATTTCTCAAAGATTGCGAAGCCTATGACGGAGTTGTTGAAGAAGGATACCAAGTTCATATGGACTGAGGAATGTGAGGCTAGTTTTCAGGAGTTGAAGAAACGTTTGGTTACCTCACCAGTGTTGATTTTACCGGATCAGACCAAGGATTATGAGGTGTATTGTGACGCTTCACGTCGAGGACTTGGAGCAGTTCTTATGCAGGAAGGAAGAGTTGTTTCATATGCCTCACGACAGCTTAAGCCTCATGAGTTGAATTATGCTACGCATGATTTGGAGTTAGCAGCCGTAGTGCATGCATTGAAGACTTGGAGACATTTTCTGATTGGAAACCATTGCGAGGTGTACACGGATCACAAGAGTTTGAAGTATATTTTCACACAAAAGGAGTTGAACCTCAGACAAAGGAGATGGTTGGAGCTCATCAAGGACTATGATATGAAATTGCATTATCACACCGGAAAGGCTAACATAGTAGCTGACCGTTAAGCCGTAAGAGTCATGTCAACACCCTAATGACGGGAGATTTACCAAGGGAGTTAGCCGAAAATCTTCGAGAGCTATGTTTGGAGATAGTTCCAAGAGGCTATGTAGAAGCATTGGAGATTCAATCTACGTTGATGGATAAGATCAAAGAAGCCCAAAAGACTGACAAGGAGATTGCTTCTATTAAGGAGAAAATGAGCAAAGAAAAAGCTAAGGGATTTCGTGAGGATGAGCATGATACCTTATGGTTTGAAGACCGTATCTATGTACCAAATGATTCGGAGATCAGGAAGTTAATCTTACAGGAGGCCCATGATTCACCATATTCGATTCACTCAGGAAATACCAAGATGTATTTGGATTTGAAGGATATATTCTGGTGGACCGGAATGAAGAAGGATATTGCGGAATATGTAGCAGTTTGTGATGTATGTCAGAGAGTAAAGGCAGAGCATCAGAAGCCAGTAGGATTGCTACAACCATTGCCAATACCCGAATGGAAGTGGGATAAGCTAGGCATGGATTTCATTACAGGATTGCCCAGAACACGTTCAGGCTATGACTCAATATGGGTTGTAGTCGATCGTTTGACAAAGGTAGCTCATTTCATTCCCGTGAAGACTACCTATACCAGTGCAAAGTTGGCAAAGATATATATGACCAGAATCGTTTGTCTGCATGGAGTTCCAAGGAGCATAGTATCAGATAGAGGAACCCAATTTACCTCAAAGTTCTGGAATCAGTTGCATGAAACTTTGGGAACCAGACTGGAGTTTAGCACAGCTTTCCATCCGCAGACAGATGGACAGACCGAGAGAGTCAATTAGATTTTGGAGGATATGCTAAGAGCTTGTGCGCTAGATTACGGATCTAGTTGGGACGAGAATTTGCCGTATGCAGAGTTCTCTTACAACAACAGCTATCAATCCAGTTTGAAGATGGCCCCTTTCGAAGCCTTGTACGGAAGGAGGTGCAGGACCCCATTGTCTTGGGATGAAGTTGGAGACCGCCAGTTGTTTGGACCGGATCTGATAAAGGAGTCTGAACAGAAAGTGAAATTGATTCGCGATAGGCTCAAGGTAGCTCAGTCCAGGCAGAAGAGTTATGCAGATTCTAAACGCAAGGAGACAGTTTACGAAGTCGGAGACCGAGTTTATCTTCGAGTATCACCACTTCGAGGAGTTAAGCGCTTTGGAGTTAAGGGAAAGTTAGCGCCACGTTTTGTAGGCCCATACAAAGTTTTGGAGCGTATGGGAGAAGTAGCCTACAAGTTGGAATTGCCCGAAGGATTGTCAGGAGTTCACGACGTGTTCCACGTTTCCCAGTTGAAGAAGTGCCACGCAGAGATGGCTGATATACCGCTGAGAGATACAGTACCACTGGAAGCGATTCAGTTGGACAGTGATTTGACCTATGAGGAGAAACCCGTTAAGATTCTAGAGTATGCCAGTCGAGTCACCCGCAGTAAGGTTATCAAGTTTTGCAAGGTTCAGTGGAGCCACCACACGGAGGATGAAGCCACCTGGGAGCGAGAGGAAGATTTGCTGAAGGACCACCCTCACCTATTTTCTAGCTAACCCGAATCTCGAGGGCGAGATTCATCTTAAGGGGGGTAGGTTTGTAACATCCCAAATTTTCAATTTGGAATGTTATACACTAGATCATCATTGCATATCATATTTATTGCATTTTGGTTGATCCTAGAAATTTCACGCAACTCAAGGACCCTCGGAGAGAGTTGGGGATTTCGTTATTTTCATATTTGAGTTGTCTCGAATTTTGAAAATAGGATCATTTGATTTTATTTATTTTATCTTCAATTATTTCTATTACGAAAATATGAGAGAGGGAATAAAATGACTTTCCCCAAATAAAGAAATATTGAGGATTTAATAAAAAATCAAATAAGAATTTATTTTGGTTTTATTTGCTATTTTATTTGAATTTAGGAAAAATGCGCATTTTTCAAAATTGCATTTAGGCCCCAAATAAATGTTCATCATGTGCGGCTTGATTTTAGAAGCCGGGGAAAATTTATTTCGGGATTTTTGGAGTCAGTTTAGTATTTCTTTTTTTTCTGAGCGTAATTATTTAAAAAAAAGGTCCGAACCGACCTTGGGCCGTAACCGGCCAGGACTCCTCCTGGCCGGGCCTTTTTATAGCGCCCCGAGGCCCCGGCAGAAGCCCAGCCGCGCCCCCCGCCCTAACCCTAACCCTAGCCATCACCACCGCCGCTGCCTGCCTGTACCGCCGCCTGCCCACGCCGCCGCCGCCCGCTGCGCCACCGTTCGCCGGAGTCACCGGAGGTAGTTTTTTTTCGACTCCGGTTTTTCTTGAAAAAAACCGTTCGGTTTTCCTACGGTTTGCTTGTTTTTTTAGTTTCGGTTTTTTTAATAGATTGGGTTTTCCGGTTTATTTAAATAGTGAGCGTTCGCCCGTTCATTTGTTTTAATGAATGTTAGTCATTTTTTTTCTCGGATTAAATCCGCGATTTTTCTGATCGCGATTTCTGATCCGATTTTCGTTTTAGTTAACTTTTCGCTCGTTTATCGGAATTAGGCGATTCAAGTGCCTGGAGTTTCGTCTCGAAACCCTCTTTCCGTTTAACCAACTTAAACAAGTTTTTGCCACTATAAAAATTGCCCTAGATCCAGAATAGTAAACGAAGCCTGTTTCTTTTGCCGTTTGTCTTTCGTTGCTTCGTTCGTTTTGATTGTTTTTGCCAACCGGAGTTCTTAAGTTGAACTTTCTGGTTAGATCTCTTATTTGAGTTTTACTTGTGCATTAGTTGAGTACTTATTGTATGCTTGTTTGTTTGCGATAGAGTACCCGAAGTGCGCCGCTTGCTACTTCGAATCGCTTGGTTTCCCGGATCATGAGCAAGGCAAGTAACACTTTGATCATGCTTTCCAACTACCCAGTTTTATTGCATTAGATTAATCCTCACACATTGCATGATTAGGATCTAATTAAATTGTGGGTTTGGGAAGTAGTTGAGGTAGTACCTATTACCTGTTATTATCAAACCTTTAGGAGTTACTTCTACATTTGCTTATTATGCCATGCTATGCTAGTAGACGTGGATTGGGTGAGTGTATCCACGATAGATGTGAGATTGTTAATTAATGGTTTACTTAAGGTGGCAACTTAAATACACATCTGGGTGGATTGAGGCACCTGGGTATTCCAGTGATTGCCTATTTTTCTTTATGGACCGCCACCCAGGCTCAAAGGGATCATGAGATTATTCATGCTAGAAACTTCTGTGTGCAGCCACAAGCTATTATGGGCTCTAGCATAGTTGACTAAGTTGTGCGAACTCTTACAGTGGTAGACTAGCAGATGTAGGGGATGTAGGTTGGTACGGTCTACCCGTTCGTAAGGTGCTAGCGCTTCTGAAAGACTATGTCTCGGTCATCCGTTTCTCAAACACCATGTAGTGCGAGAAATCCAACGGAGGAGATCGAGTCTTGTGGGGAAAAGTGCGCAAACCTCTACAGAGTGTATAAACTAATCATGGTTAGCTGTATCCCCGGTTATGGACATCTTGAGTATCTAGTACCTGGATTATCATGTGAATCTCAACATGTTACTCTGAAATTAATTTTGTTGGGTTTTGTTTAATGATGATGCTTAATTGGGATTGAGAATTCTATCAACCATTCTCAATGTTTAACAACCACCATGATAGTTAAATAAAATTTATTCCTTTGCAGTAGGGAAAAATTGGCTTTACGCAAAACTGTAACCATAGAGCTTTCCACCAGCCAAATATGCATATAGAATAGCCTGATTATTCCATTACTCTCTATGTGTTACTTTGCCAGCATATTCCATGTGCTGACCCATTTCGGGCTGCAACGTTAATGTTGCAGACTTTTCAGACGATGATTAAGCAGTTTTAGGTTGTGGTTCTATACTCAGTGATGCCGTTGGAGTTGATGGACTCACTTATCTTCCAAGCCTTCCACTATTATCGTTATTAGATGGCCTTAAGCCATATTTATTGTAATAAGTTCTCTTTTGAGACACTTGATGTAATAAGTGTGTGATTGCTACTCTGTTATAAATCCTTCAAGTACTATGTGGTGTCAGCATTACTGATCCAGGGATGACACCTGAGCACATAGATTGGACCGTTTGAGGTCTGGTCGCTACACAAGTGTGCAATCAAGTGGTCCAAGATGAACAATATGTCTCATGGTGCAAGCAACACAAGTAGTATGATCCGCAATATCCATGCTCAAGAAAGATGTCACCTTGAAGGCATGTTCTTGTGCGTCCTTCACAATGCCGAAACACAAGCAAGTGCGATGTAGAATCGTCATGGTAGAAGGTGGTTCGCTCTCAAGAGCTCGAATTGTCAACTCACGTGACGTGGAAGTCGACACAAAGTCCAAGTATCCTAGACATGCACACAACAAAACAGAGAACGCATGTGTGTGGTAGATAAACACATCATCCATCATGATGGTTCTCTTCTCTTTCACATAACCATTAGAAGCACAAGTTGATGAATAATATGATGCAACAATGGCAATATTCATGGCACTAGGTATATGGTGCAAAGAGGTAAGACGAAGATAGAATAGCACGGAATATCTCCACCAAGCTTGCAAATACACATACAAGTATGAGAATCGATCATCATGTGTAATGCAAAGCACGAGTCACAAATGCATGGAAAAGGCATAGGAATGGGCATATCATGCAAAGTGAACATGGCAAGTTGGGCATAGAATATGTATTGGCCAATAATCCATAACCATGTGAGGGACATGTAGAATAAATGCGCGAAGTCTTTGCGTGAAGAGAGCGGTGGGAAAGACAATCCATGGGATCCCAAGTCATCGTTGCTCTCTAGAGCTCGTTTTGTCAACTCGTGAGATTGCGAGGTTGACAAGTATTCATGTGTACCTACGCAAAAGAAACACAAACGAAAGAAATTGTGTGTGTGGTAAATGTACACATCATCCATCATGGTGTGTATGTGCACGTGTGAGTTAGTACAAGATAAGCATTGCTCAAATAAATTTGATGCATGGTATAAGAACATGTCATCCATCATGAAAGAATAGTTATTGTGTATAACACGATGGGGATGCAAATTGAGCATACAAATATATGGCACATCAATATCATGTTCATACATGGGGAGCATATGGTGTATATAATCATGGGAATCATGCAATGGATGGGATGGATCAAAATCTCCTAAAATGTATGAGGAAACTATGGGGGTCTCCTCATGTGCAATATTTGAAACATCATATGGAGAAAATGGACAACATCCAAAACAATGCATATCCGAAGCTAGGTGGTCATGGCATGGGATATGAGATAAATGATGCAAAGGAAGCATATCAATATCATCGCTAGAAAAACAAATGCCAATAACCATGGGCTTGTCATCTATGCCATATGTGCAAATTGGGTTAATTTAAATGGCATATGCATACTCACTATGAAGAGATTGCAAATATGACATATGATTGATCTCATGCATAGCATATGACAAGTCAAGCGGATTGTCAAACATGATGTGACCTAGAGAATTGTCACAAGAAATCCTATGTAACATGGCATCACAACTAAGAGACTCCACATGGCAATCATCATACTCATCATAAATGGGTAAATCATCGCATGGGAAAGTCAAACTAGCATGAAGCATGGAAATAGGTTGATCAACATCATGCAAGCAATCAATGTCAAGAATGTCCATTAGTGGGACTAGAGTATCACTATCACCTATGTTACAGTTTTCATTCCACTCAAGTGGTGTAGGTGAGGTGGGAAAGACCAAATGGTGGTCATCTTCATCTTGATGGAGCCATGTGGGGGGTGCATCATTTTCCACCATGGCCATCGTCTTGTTGAAAGATAGGACTAAGTCATCGCGAATCGACGCATCATCATAGATGGGACCTAGCACCAAATGAGAAGACACAATAGAGGTAGATGTCAAGTCGTTAGTGTTGAAAGTGGCCTCACATGACCTATCAACTATCTCACTCTCTCTATGTGGTGGTTCACTCACTCCCTCAAAATAGGTCCACTCAAACTCACATATGGTGGAGTCACTCATCTCACTCAAGTGGTGGGGGTTGTGGCTCTCCTCACATGGGAATTGTGGCAACACATCATATATGGGGCTAGTGGTGAAGTCACTCTCAGTCTCAATATGGTGGCACAAGTCACTCAAGTCATCAAACGTCATCGTGGTCGAGGTGAAATACTCAACCATCTCATCGCTGTCGCCATGGATGAAGGCCGATGATGGCACATCATCACTCTCCTCCATGACCGAAGGGAAAATCCCATGCTCGATCATCTCGTCACCGTCGCCGTGGATGAAGGCCAAAGATGGCACATCATCACTCTCGCCTCCTAACATGGAAGCATCATCCTTGCTCACCACCTTGTCTCTCGCCTCGAAAGCTTGGCCCTTGAGGGTCTCCGTAGTCGTACTCGTCGCTGCACCATCTTGAAAAAGAGTCATGGTAGACTCGGCATCGTCAATGCCACAAAAAGGTATGGAGGTGAAGTCAAACTTGGCAGCATCGTCTTGGAGCTTGTCGGGCTTGGACGTCGTGGTGGTACTAGCCTCATGCTCGTTGTCTTGGAGCTTGGTCTTAGAGAAGTGTGCTCGGGTCGAGAAGCCTTGGTCTTCATGAGTTCTTGTTCCGCCTTGAGAGCACCAATGTAGTTTTCGTCGAGGGACATGTAGTTCCCGAGGAAGATCATCTTGGAGATGTCGTTGTGCAATCCCATCATGAAGTGGAACTTCATCGAAATGGGTTCGTCCACGCCGGCTCGTCGCAAGGCAATCTTCATCTCCTTGAAGTACGCGTCGATGGACTTGGATCCTTGGGTGGTGTTCTCCAATTGGCGTAGAAGTTGTTCCGTGTAGGTTGGAGGCACAAACTCTCGCCGCAAAGCTCTCTTCATCTTGGGAAACCTCATGTTGTAGGTCTCTGAAGGTGCGTGCAGCCACCATGTGGACACGTAGTTGTGTAATTTCCATGTGGCGCACTTCACTTGATCTTCGGGAGGAACTTGATGTAGCTTGAGGTAGTCGTCCATCAAACGATCCCATTCGAGATACTCCTCGGGTTCTTGATTCCATAGAAAGGAATCGCATGGCCGATGTCAAGGTCGTAGTAGCTTGTGGAAGTCACGAACTTGAGCTTGGGGAGCTTATCTTGAAGTGCTTGTGGGCGAAGATGCCTTGAAGTCGCTTGGCGAAGATGCCAAGGGAGATGGTGAATTCGTTGAGCGGTTGTTGGTGTTGAGCTCTTGACCTTCACGTCCTTGTTGGTGATGGTGTCGATGCTGATGTGGTTTTGCGGAAGATGGTAGCTCGGAGGCATGTGCTGTTGAGCGTCTTCTCGAAGATGAGGAAGACCGCTTGTAGGACTTGATGAGGGCCTTGATCTCCTCCATTTGATCTTGCATATTGGTGTCGTTGGAGTCGTTTCATGGCATCGAACTCGTCGTTGTTGTTGTAGACCGAAGATGAAATGCCTTGCCTATCCATCACAAGACTCGAGTAGAGGTGAGTAGGAAATGAGATAAACAATACGAAGTTACCTTTTCCCAACGTTGAGGATGTAACCCGTTTCACTCAATGTGAGATGAAATAATAGTGGAATTGGTATCAGACTTGTTCGCTCACACCTATCAACTAAAGCTTATGGAGTAGCTCGATGAGGATAGTGGCACAAAATTTGATGTAAAATGTTAGCAAGAGTCAATAATGTTGAAAGAGATTCACAAATTCGCAAGTGAAACAAGTAGACCAATAGCAATATGTGGCACACGGAAACACACACACGGATAGATAAATGGGGTCATGCAACCAAGGAGTGAGCTCAAAATGTGGAATCCATGAAAAACACTCATGTTGCACAACTCAAGAGAGACGCTAGCACGATTGCTCTATAGGCGGATACGACACTTGTGCACAACCTATAAGATGCAAAATGTATGAGCTTTCTATTCCAAATATGTTATATGTATGATGTTCCGGTGGTATGATCCAAGATGAGCGGGTATGACAATCTTATATGCAATGTGGTATGATGCTATGGCACTTTCTTACAAGCTTCTTTGCTCTTTCTCTTTTTCTTAAAAGCTTATTCTTTTTTTGTATATGGCCACAATGCAAAATGCACAAACCAAGATAGCAATTGTGTATATGCGGGAACAATCTTAAGGCACATGAGATGATATGATATCTTGATGATACCGATATGGTATGGTATGTAATGGAAGGTGTAGACCACTAATGTGCACAAGTAACGTTGCCGGCAATACTCAAATGGCTAGTCTCGATAGGCAAGTGACGCAAAATGGGCTAGGGGTTATCAATGCAATGGCAAGGGAATATACAATGGAGGGATACCACGATACCAAGATGATATATAGCTTACCGTCCGTGTCGATGATGAGTGGTGGTGATCTTGATGGAGATACCAATATGATGGAGACTCGTCCCTAAGTAGCCGAAACACCTTAGGAAACGGAAAAACCGCGAACTCAAAATCTCAAATGTCAAATGTCAAAATGGTGGTAGCGGGATGCGGTGGTGGAATGATGGGTTATGCGAGTAGGCAATGCGGAAATGGAGTGTAAGTTGATGGACTATAAACGGTGTCGGAGTTGGAAGCACGGTCCCTAAGTAGCCGAACCACCTTAGGAGACACAACTCACAACACAAACAAAATTGGGTTAAGTCGGTGTGGAAGAAGTGTATGGTTGGTAAGCCTAGGCAGAAGTGATGGTGATGGTTGATGAAGAAGCAACCGTACCTAAGTAGTCTAGACACCTTAGGAGACTCAAATCACTCCTCAAGCAACCACTAATGCGATGGGGAACAAAATTGGTTAGGTTGCGGAAGTCGGTGGTAGTGTAGCGGATGATGTGGTGGAAGCCTTAGGCAAAGATGCCAAAATTCACAAAATTTGATGGAGTCAAGAGATGTTGGTTGTATTTTTGTGGGAAGGGGGATGTCAAGAGATTCTCAACGAGCTAAAGAACATCAAAATTGGAGTTCGGATGAATTAGTTATGGCCGAAACAAAATTTCAGCGAAGTCAGTTTTTACAGGTTACGGACGTTCGTAAAAGGACGGATGTCCGGTCGCCGGACGTCCGGTCGGGTCGGAAATCCGTAAATTTGGCTCTGGTTAGGGGTTCCGGATGTCTGGAAAAAGGTCGGACGTCCAGTCGTTCCAGGGGCTCCGGACGTTCGTAAAGTGTCGGTCGTCCGGTGGGTCGGGGTCAATGCGAGATGCGAGATCCGGGGCGCGATTTTGGGCGGAATTTGGGGATTTTGGGGTCAAATTGATGAGATTTCGTGGATGAAAGATGGGAAAACTTGGGGAGATGCTAGATCCACTTGAAACCAAGCAAATCCATGGATTAAATCCAACAAAACTTCCTCATACCAACAAATCACAAAAAAAAATTGGGGCTATTTTTGGTGGAGATTTTCGAATTGGGAAAGAACACAACAAAATTAGGCTAGAAAACAACGAGGGGAGGTTTCGAAATCATGATCAATGTGGCTCATGATACCAAGATGATATCATGAGACAAGCTGGCTCTGATCCAAGATGATGTAGGGTGCAACCCTATACGGCCGATCTTTCACGAAAGGAGCGATTCCCGTCCAAGAACATGAATAACACAGGGAAGAACGGAGAGAAAACACAAGGGGAAATACTCAAGAACAAGTCCAATCACACATCCACTAGACAATCAAACACACAAGATCCACAAGGTACATGAACAACAAAGGGAAAGATACAAGGTAAGGTTCGTCTCCATGAGGAGGTATTGATGGTAGAGTTCATCCCAAATCCAAAGGAGATGGGGTCTTGAATCCTAGAAGGATCTTCTCCATGAGGAGATCTCGAATCCATCAGGATCTTCTCCTAGATGGAGGTCTTGGCCTCCAATGGAGTAGTCTCTCTCTCTTTCTCAAGAGTAGAGGTAGGTAGGAGCATAGCTCACATACAAATGAGCTATCACTTTGCTGACCCTAGCTAGGAGGAGGTAGAGGGGTATTTATAGTCTAAGTGGGCGAAAGGATGAGTGGGAAGGGATACAAGGCCAAAGGAACGCGGCTGCACACAGGCAGTTACCGAACGTCCGATCGTTGTCGGACGTCCGACGGCTCGAGGGGGACCGGACGTGCGGCGGGCGTCGGAAGTCCATCTTTTTGCTTCGGGATCGGTGGCACCGGATTTCCGGTAAGCGTCGGACGTCGGTGCCTGGGACTTGTTGGACATCTGGTGTTCGTCGGTCGTCCGACGGCTGTAGAGGGTCGGACGTCCGGTGGCTGAAGACTCTGCAACTCCTTCTTCTTCCGTCTTCTCTTCCATGCTTCCCTTGCGAATGGTGTAGGTGTTCCTTGGCGCTTGCACTCCTCCTCGTCATCTGTGAAGTTCCGACAATACCTATGCCTGCACGCGAGAGGGGTGTCAAGTAGTATACGATCCTCGAAGGGATCAAGTGAGCACGTGTAAAGGAGATGATTCACCTTTGTGTATGTGAAGTAGATGTCGCACATGTCACTTGCCAAACAGACTCTTGACATGGTGATGTCCGTTGGATGCTCCGCATTAATAAGCCGTTCGCAGAGCGAAGCAAGGATTTGTAGAGGTGTCAGAGCTCGATTTTGAAATAGAGATGAATAATATTTTGGGCGGTATACTTTAATTGTCAACATAACAATCGAGAGATCTCGATATGTTCCATGCTACACACATTATAGGCGGTTCCCAAGCAGAATGGTAAAGTTTATACTCCCCCACCACCAACAATCATCAATCCATGGCTTACCTGAAACAACAGGTGCCTTCAACTAATAACAATCCTGGGGGAGTTTTGTTTGCAATTATTTTGATTTGATTTGAGCATGGAACTGGGCATCCCGGTGACCAGCCATTTTCCCATGAGTGAGGAGCGGAGTCCACTCCTCTTGAGAATAACCCGCCTTGCATGGAAGATACAGACATCCCTAATTGATACATGAGCTATTCGAGCATACAAAACAGAATTTTTATTTGAAGGTTTAGAGTTTGGCACATTCAAATTTACTTGGAACGGCAGGTAGATACCGCATATAGGAAGGTATGGTGGACTCATATGGAACAACTTTGGGGTTATGGAATTGGATGCACAAGTAGTATTCCCGCTTAGTAAAAGTGAAGGCTATAAAGAGACTGGGAAGCGACCAGCTAGAGAGCGACACCAGTCATGAACATGCATTAAAATTAATCAACACTAAATGCAAGCATGAGTAGGAGATAATTCACCATGAACATAAATATCGTGGAGGCTATGTTGATTTTGTTTCAACTACATGCGTGAACATGTGCCAAGTCAAGCCACTCGAATCGTTCAAAGGAGGATACCACCCCATCATACCACATGACAACCATTTTAATAGCATGTTGGCATGCAAGGTAAATCATTATGAACTCCTAGAAAATTAAGCATGGCATGAGCAACTATAATCTCTAATTGTCATTGTAAACATGTTTCATTCATAATAGGCTGAATCAGGAACGATGAACTAATCATATTTACAAAAACAAGAGAGGTCGAGTTCATACCAGCTTATCTCATCTCAATCAGTTCATCATATATCGTCATTATTGCCTTTCACTTGCACAACTGAATAGTGTGGATAATAATAATAGTGCACGTGCATTGGACTAAGCTGGAATCTGCAAGCATTCAATTCAAGGGAGAAGACAAGGTAATATGGGCTCTTTGTTAGATCAACAATAATGCATATAAGAGCCACTCAACACTTTCATCAAGGTCTTCTCCTCTCGACCCCCAAAGAAAAGAAATAAAACTATTTACACGGGAAAGCTCCCAACAAGCAAAAGAAGAATGAGAAATATTTTTGGGTTTTCTTTTAATTACTACTGCTACATGCATGGAAAGTAAACTAGCTAAAAACTACCACTAATTTTTTTGGTTTTTATTAAGGTTTTCTCAAACACACAAGAAGAAAGCTTAAAACAGAAAATAAACTAGCATGGATGATACAATGAAAAAGTATGACCACCGACAACTGGCATGAGTGTGTGAACATAAATATAACATCGGTGAGAAATGCGTACTCCCCCAAGCTTAGGCTTTTGGCCTAAGTTGGTCTATGGCCACAGTTGGCCTGGTGGAAATCCAAAGTTGTAGCTGGAGTTGTACTAAGGAGGGTCCTCGGGGTGCCCCTGGTTGGTGATCTCCTCCGGATCACACTGATAAACAGACTGACAGTGAGGATCAGATAGTGGCTCCGGCTCTGGAGCTGATGTCAGGCTCTTGTATGCCTGAACGGCCTTCGACAAAATAAGGTACGTGCCTGAAAATATGTTGAACAAAGAGGGAGCAGGTAAGGTAATAGTATCAAAGTAATTCTTATCAAATATCAGTCTATAGTTAAGCATCTTCTTCTTATTCTTAACAATAAAATCATGTGCTACCATACTCTTATAATCTAGAAAAATATGAGGCAGCAACTTTCTTCTTTCTCATAATGCCTAATAGGTATGTTAAAGTGTGCAGCAAGGAGTGAGGCGAAGATGCCTCCTAAGACGGGACCCTTTGTACGGTTCAGATTTAACCGTTTAGCAACAATAGCGCCTAAACTAAAAGAGGTATCACGAAACAAAGCATGGCGCAAAATAACAATATCAGGGGCACTAAGATTTCCACAGTTCCCGCGACCAATTAAGCATCTACTAGCAAATATTGCGAAGTAACATATAACAAAAAAAATGTATGCTAGTAATTCTTGCATCGAAAACCTTCCTCGTTTCCCCTACAGCAATCATATCAATAAATCCTTCCACATCATTACAATGTGGTTCCTCTATGCTGCCCTCAAAGGGTATCCTACAAACCCGGCAAAAATCATAAAGTGACATCTCCTTATGCTCATCATATAAATAAAATTCCACCGAAGGTGGCGATCTCCTAGCATGGAAATGAAATATTTGCACAAAAAAATTGGTGAGTAGGAGATACTGTTCACGCTGGTCGTGGAGGAAGTCGGTGAGGCCTGCATTCTCAGCCAAATAATAAAAATCTTCATAAATCCTGACTTCTCTCAAGAACTCATCACAAGGCCATTCACACGGCCGAACCTCCGCAGTACGAGGGAGACTATACTTGGGCTTCTTATTCTCTTCACTTTGCTTATCCTTCAAGCTTCGGCTCGATGAGCCCCTAAAAAATATCTTCATCTTTTTCTGAAAATTTCTGAAATTTTTAGTAACTCAGAATAAAAGTGAACCAAACTCAACAAAATTGATATCAACTACTCCTACAAGTGCCTAGAGGCTATATCATGCATTAAAACTACTTTTGACCACATAAATTTGACATGCAAGCTCAGGAACAGGGTCACCTAAGCAGCAAAAATTTGCAATAAATAAAGCACTGGAACCAAAACTAATTGGACCATTGGAGGAGTCACATACCGAAGAACAATCCCCCAAAGCAGTTTTGTGAATGGAGCTTTGAGCAAGGAAATCGAAAATAGCAGCAAGATGAGCTAGAACATGGGTTTGAGCTGGTGGCTGATTTTTTCTAGAGGAAGACGAAGTGTGTGGGTGCAAGAATAAGTGGAGGGGACCCACGTGGGGTCCACGAGGCAGGGGGCGCACCCAGGGGGTGGGCGCACCCTCCACCCTCATGGGCACATGGTGGGTCCCCCTGGTGTGTTCTCAGTGCCAATAATTCTTAAATATTCTAGAAAAAATCATATTAAATTTTCAGGGCATTTGGAGAACTTTTATTTTTGGGGTATTTTTATTGCAAGGATAATTCAGAAAACAGACAGAAAATATTATTTTTGCTTTATTCAATCTAAATAACAGAAAATAAAAAGAGGGTACAGAAGGTTGTGCTTTCTAACTTCATCCATCTCATGCTCATCAAAAGGAATCCATTAACAAGGTTGATCAAGTCTGGTTAACAAACTCATTCCGAATCGCATGAAACCGGAGAAATTTCGAATAACACTAGGTTACCTCAGCTGGGATATGCACATCCCCAACAATAATAATATCATATTTCTTCTTGACAGTAGGAAGAGGAAATTCAAAACCTCCAATAGTAATTCTTGGAAATTTTCCAATACAGTTGATACTATGGACTTGAAGTTGTTTCCTCGGAAAGTGTACCTTTATGCTCATTACCATTAACATGAAAAGTGATATTGCCTTTGTTGCAATCAATAACAGCCCCTGCAGTATTCAAAAAGGGTCTTCCAAGAATAATAGACATACTATCGTACTCGAGAATATCAAGAATAACAAATTCCATTAAAATAGTAACGTTTGCAACCACAACAGGCACATCCTCACAAATACCGTCAGGTATAACAGTTGATTTATCAACCATTTGCAAAGATATTTTAGTAGGTGTCAACTTATTCGAATCAAGTCTACGATATAAAGAGAGAGGCATAACACTAACACCGGCTCCAAGATCACATAAAGCAGTTTTAACATAGTTTCTTTTAATGGAGCATGGTATAGTTGGTACTCCTGGATCTCCTAGTTTCTTTGGTATTCCACCCTTAAAAGTGTAATTAGCAACCATGGTGGAAATTTCAGCTTCCGGTATCTTTCTTTTATTAGTAACAATATCCTTCATATACTTAGCATAAAGATTCATTTTAAGCATATCAGTCAATCGCATACGCAAAAAGATAGGTCTAATCATTTCAGGAAAGCGCTCAAAATCCTCATCATCCTTTTTCTTGGATGGTTTAGGAGGAAAAGGCACGGGTTTCTGAACCCATGGTTCTCTTTCATTACCGTGCTTCCTAGCGACAAAGTCTCTCTTATCATAATGTTGATTCTTTGATTGTGGGTTATCAAGATCAACAACAGGTTCAATCTCTACATCATTGTTATTGCTAGGTTGAGCATCAACATGAACATCATCATTAGCATTATCACTAGGTTCATGTTCATTACCAGATTGTGTTTCAACATCGGAAATAGTAATATCATTGGGATTCTCAGGTGTGTCTACAACAGGTTCACTAGAAGCACGCAAAGTCCTTTCATTTTTCTTTTTCTTCCTTTTAGAAGGACTAGGTGTATCAACATTAGTTCTATGAGAATCTTGCTCAATTCTCTTAGGGTGGCCCTCAGCATACAAAGGTTCCTGAGTCATTTTACCCCCTCTAGTCATAACTCTAACAGCATTGTCATTTTTCTTATTATTTAATTCATTGAGCAAATCATTCTGAGCTTTAAGTACTTGTTCTACTTGAGTGGTAACCATAGAAGCATGTTTACTAATAAGTTTAAGTTCGCCTTTAACTCTAGACATATAATCACTCAAGTGTTTGATCATATAAGCACTGAAGTTTTCTTGTTTAACAATAAAATTATCAAACTCATCTAAGCACTGGCTAGCAGACTTATAACAAGGGATATAACCTTCATCAAATATATAGAGAGAATTTACCTTTACTACCTGTGTCGGGTTATCAATACCATGTAATTCTTCAATAGCTGGTAAATTCTTAACATCTTCAGCTTTAATACCCTTTTTTCATAGATTTCTTTGCCTCTTGCATATCTTCGGGACTGAGAAATAGAATACCCCTTTTCTTCGGAGTTGGCTTAGGAGTTGGTTCAGGAAGTGTCCAATCATTTTCATTACTCAACATATTATTTAATAGCAATTCAACTTGATCTACAGTTCTTTCCCTGAAAACACAACCAGCACAACTATCCAGGTGGTCTCTGGAAGCATCGGTTAGTCCATTACAAAAGATATCAAGTATTTCATTTTTCTTGAGAGGATGATCAGGCAAAGCATTAAGTAATTGGAGAAGCCTCCCCCAAGTTTGTGGGAGACTGTCTTCTTCAATTTGCACAAAATTATATATTTCCCTTAAGGCAGCTTGTTTCTTATGAGCGGGGAAATATTTAGTAGAGAAGTAATAAATCATATCCTGGGGACTACACACACAACTAGGATCAAGATAATTAAACCATGTTTTAGCATCACCATTTAATGAGAACGGAAACAACTTAAGGATAAAGTAATAGCGAGTTTTCTCATCATTAGTGAATAGGGTGGCTATATCATTTAATTTAGTAAGATGTGCCACAATAGTTTCAGATTCATAGCCATAAAAAGGATCAGATTCAACAGAAGTAATTAACTCAGGATCGACAGAGAAATCATAATCTTATCAGAAATAAAGATAGGTGAAGTAGCAGAGGTAGGGTCATATTTCATTCTTGCATTCAAGGATTTTTCTTCCAGCTTAGCTAATAATTTCTTAAGATCATATCTATCATTGCAAGCTAAAAAGTCTCTAGAAGTTTCTTCATCCATCACATAACCCTCAGGCACAATAGGCAATTCATATCTAGGGGGAGAATCTTCATCACCACTTTCATCAATATTATTAGTTTCAATAATTTCATTCTCTCTAACCCTAGCAAGTTGTTCATCAAGAAATTCACATAGTGGCATAGTATTATCAAGCATAGAAGTAGTTTCATCATAAGCATCATGCAAAGCAGAAGTGGCATCATCAATAACATGCGACATATCAGAATGAATAGCAGGTGTAGGTGTCGCAAGTTTACTCAAAACAGAAGGTGAATCAAGTGCAGAGTTAGATGGAAGTTCCTTACCTCCCCTCGTAGTTGAGGGAAAAATCTTGTTTCTTTTATATTTCAAGTTCTTCATAGTGATCAGCAGATATAAATCCCAAGTGACTCAAAGAATAGAGCTATGCTCCCCGACAACGGCGCCAGAAAATAGTCTTGATAACCCACAAATACGGGGGATCACAACAGTTTTCGAGGGTAGAGTATTCAACCCAAATTTATTGATTTGACACAAGGGGAGCCACAGAATATTATCAAGTATTAGCAGCTAAGTTTTTAATTCAACCACACCTGGAGAACTTAATATCTGCAGCAAAGTATTTAGTAGCAAAGTAATATGATAGTAGTGGTAACGGTAGCAAAAGTAACAGTAGCAGTTTTGTAATGATTGTAACAGTGTCAACGAAAAAGTAACTAAGCAAAGATCAATATATGAAAAGCTCATAGGCAATGGATCAGTGATGGATAATTATGTCGGATGCGATTCCTCATGCAATGGTTATAACATAGGGTGACACAGAACTAGTTCGAGTTCATCAATGTAATGTAGGCATGTATTCCAAATATAGTCATACGTGCTTATGGAAAAGAACTTGCATGACATCTTTTGTCCTACCCTCCTGTGGTAGCGGGGTCCTATTGGAAACTAAGGGATATTAAGGCCTCCTTTTAATAGAGTACCGGACCAAAGCATTAGCACTTACTGAATATAACTATGGAAATCAACAGGAAACTGTACATACTAAGGGTTTCTTTCCCTGACTGCGTGCAGGGTCTGCGCCTGGCTTTGTACATAGGGTTACATGCCTTGCTGGCAAGGCTAGTACGGAAGGGGGGTTGTCGGGGCTCCCGGCAACCGTGCCTTAGGGGTAAAACTTGCGAAGATGTTCGATGTTCCAGGAATTGCTCACCGGAATGCCATCCTCGGTCTCCAGGCGGACTGCGCTGGGCCTGGTGACTCGTATTACCCGATAAGGGCCTTCCCACTTTGGCGTCAACTTGTTTGAATTCTTGGTGGATTGGATCCGCTGAAGAACAAGGTCACCTTGCTCAAGGCTTCGGGCATGAACCTTGCGGCTATGGTAACGGCACAAGGCTTGCTGGTAACGAGTGGCTCACACAGTATCCTGAAGACGAACTTCCTCAAGGAGTGTCACATCATATTGGCGCAACTACTCTTGCTCAAGCTCATCATAAGCGAGCACTCGAGGTGACCCGTATATGAGTTCCGTGGGGAGAACTGCTTCTGCCCCGTATACCGGGGCAAAGGGTGTCTGGCCAGTGGCTCGATTTGGTGTCGTTCTGATCGACCAAAGAACCGTTGGCAACTCATCAATCTAGCGCATTCCGCACCTGTGCAGCTTGCCAAAAGTTCTGGTTTTGAGGCCCTGTAGCACTTCTGCATTCGCCCTCTCTGCCTGGCCATTGCTTCTGGGATGAGCAACAGAAGAAAAACAAACCTTGCCGCCGAGGTCTTGAATGTACTACATGAAGGTGCGGCTCGTGAACTACGTGCCGTTGTCGGTGATGAATCTATTTGGCACACCGGAACGACAAACTAATCCCTTGAAGAACTTGACGGCTGATTGTGCTGTCACCTTTCTCACCGGTTCCACTTCTGGCCACTTTGCGAACTTGTCGATTGCGGTGTACAAGTACTCAAAGCCCCCGACAGCATGGGGAAAGGGGCCCAGTATGTCGATCCCCCAGACCAAAAATGGCCAGGAAAGACGGATTGTTTGAAGGGCTTGGGCTGGCTAATGAAGCTTCTTTGAATGGAAGTGGAACGCTTCACACTTGGTTACTAGTCAGTTGCATCCTGGAGAGCGGTGGGCCAAAAGAAACCTTGCCGGAACACTTTGCCGGCAAGGGCTCTCGGCCCTATGTGGGAGCCACACATGCCCCCACATATCTCTGCCAACAGCTCCAGTCCGTCCTCCCGAGGAATGCACTTCAGTTTCACACCGTTCGGTCTCCTTCTGTATAGGGCATCATCCACAAACTGGTACATGCTGGACCGACGGGCTACTTTCTCTACCTCTTCATGTTCCCCGGGGAGTTCCCTTGTTTGGAGGAAACAGATGGTGTGCTGCGCCCATGCCGGAGCCTAGGGCTCGACTGCAAGGACTAAAGGCTTGTCTTCGGCCGTAGGGCAGCTGCCTCTACGGTCGGGGCTTGGGGCCCTACCGGAGGTTGCTGCTCCCGGGCAAGCTTGGGGCATCTGGCAACATCTTTGCCGGTGACTCCTAGGAGCTCTGCGAGAAAGTACTTGCCAGGGCCTGCCTTTCTTCGCTTGTTCTGTCCTTCTGATGGCTCAATGGATGGCTGGGTTAATTGAAGCACAAAGGTACCTAGTTCCACAGGCAACTTGAGGGCAGCGCGTTTTGACAAGTCATCAGCAATGCTGTTCTCCGCTCGGGGAACATGCTCTGCTTACAGACCGTCAAAATGCTCTTCCAACTTACTCACCTCATCCACAAAAGCCTCCATCAACGGGCTCTGGTAATCCTTGTTGACTTGCTTGACGATGAGCTACGAATCACCTCTGATGATGAGCTTCCTAATTCCGAGGTCTGCCGCGATGTTGAGACTAGCAAGCAATCCCTTGTACTCTGTCGTGTTGTTCGTTGACTTTTCCCGGGGAAAGTGCATCTAAACTACGTACTTGAGGCGCTCTCCAGTGGGTGCGATGAGTAGCACGCCTGCACCAGCACCTTGCAGTGAGAAAGCTCCATCAAAGTACATGATCCAATCACGGCTCGTCTCCTTGCCGGGAAGGGTGGTCTCTCAAACTTCTTCGTCTGGCGTTGAGGTCCATTCCGCTATGAACTCTACCAAGGCTCGACTCTTGACTGTTGAAGTGCTTTCAAATTTGAGGCCGAAGCTTGACAGTTCCAATGCCCACTCCACAATCCTCCCAGTGGCATCCAAATTGTGCAAGATTCGTTGCAAAGGGAGGCGGGTGACGATGGTGATCTAATGTGCTTGGAAGTAGTGACACAACTTTCTTGAGGCCATAAGAAGGCTGAAAAGTAGCTTCTGTATGCCAGAATATCTTGATCTAGCGCCTGTAAGAGGGAACTGACAAAATAAACTGGGTGTTGCACCACTTCCATCTTCTGTTCGACTTCGCCTGCTTGCACGGACTCCGTCTTGCCGGGGGTTCTGCCTTGCCGGCATCAGGCCCTGCCGGGGAGAGCTCCGGCTCAGCATCCGAAGGCTCTGCTGCTACCACTGCTTCTTCCTCAAATTCCCTCTGTGCCACTAGAGCAACACTAACCACTTGATTCATTGCCGCTAGGTATAGCAGCAACGACTCTTGCGGTTTAGGTGCGACTAGTATTGGCATGGAGGAGAGGTACCTCTTCAAATCTTGCAGCACTACCTCTACCTCTGGAGTCCATTTCATTGGACCCGCCTTCTTCAAAACTTTGAAGAAGGGGAGGGCGCGCTCAGCAGATTTGTAGATAAACCTACTTAGAGCAGCAACATAGCCGGCAAGCCTATGAACATCTTTGACTCGTCTTGGCACCTCAATCTGCTCAATTGCTCTGATCTTGTCGGGATTTGCTTCGATTCCACATTGAGACACAAAGAACCTGAGAAGTTTGCCGGATGGAACACCAAACACACACTTCTCTGGGTTGAGCTTGAGGTTGATCTTGCGTAGGTTGGCAAATGTTTCGTCCAGGCCTTGCACGAGCGTGGCCTTGTCTTTGGTTTTGACTACTATATCATCCATATAGGCTTCCATATTCCTATGCGGCTGGGGCTCAAAACCAATTTGGACCGCTCGGGCAAATGTTGAACCTGCGCTCTTCAACCCGAAAGGCATCCGTACGAAATAGTATGTACCACATGGGGTGATGAACATAGTTTTCTCTTCGTCTTCCATCATCATGAAGATCTGGTGGTATCCTGAGTAGGCGTCGAGGAATGACAGCAGGTCACACCCGACAGTGGAGTCCACGAACTGATCAATGCATGGCAAAGGGAAAGGATCCTTTGGACATGCCTTATTGATATCCGTGTAGTCAATACACAGCCTCCACTTCCCATTTGCCTTACGCACTACCACTAGATTGGCCAACCATGTGGGGGTGGAGCACTCCTCTGACCAAGCCTGCCGCCTGCAGCTTCCTGATCTCTTTGATGATGAACTCTTGTCGCTCCAAAGCTTGCTTTCTGACCTTCTACTTCACGGGCCGCGCATGGGGACATACAGCAAGGTGGTGCTCAATCACCTCCCTGGGAATGCCGGGGATGTCGGATGCTTGCCATGCAAACACACCAACATTCGCCCGCAGGAAGGCAACGAGCGCGCTTTCCTATTTGCTGTCGCGGGTGGAGCTTATGGTAAAAGCTCCACCCGTGCCATCCTCCTTGACGGGCACCTTCTTAGTTTCTGGCGGGGCCGCCTTGGACCTCTTGCTCCCGCTGGCGGAGCTCTATGGCACCTCCTCAATGGTAATGCGGTGCCCCGAAGAGGTGCGTTTGCCAGAGGAGGTGTAGGAGTCCTTGCCGGGGTCGGAAGTCCTGCCAGAAGAGGCAGAGGTCTTGCCGATTTTCTTCCCTCCCCGTGCCTCAGTGGCAGGAACTGGTGTCTTGGCGGCAGCCGCTGCAACTGCTTCCCGCTAGAGTTGGTCGGCGCAGATAAGCACGTCCTTCTTGTCGGAGGGGACAGTGATGATGCTCATCGGCCCGAGCATCTTCAATGTGTTGTAAGCATAATGTGATGCTGCCATAAACTTGGCCAGCGCTGGGTGGCCGAGGATCCCATTATAAGGCAAGGGGATCTTGGCAACATAGAAAACGATCTTCTCCATCTGATAGTTCTGCTCGCCCCCAAACGTGATGGGCAATGTGACTTTGCCCTTCGGCCGACTCCTCCCCAGATTGACCCCTTGAAACGTGCTTGTCTCCTTGAGATCTCCATCTGGGATCTGTAGCCTTTCGATCACAACGGGAGAGATCAAGTTCAGACCGGCCCCACCGTCAACTAGTATTTTCGTCACCTTGAGGTTGCGTATTGTTGGAGAAACCAACAACGGCAAACACCCGACTGCAGTTGTGCGGTCAGGGTGATCCTCGGTGTCAAAAATAATAGGCGTGCTAGACCACTTCAGTGGCCTCAGGGCGTCGAACGATGGCTCCGCCGCAGTGAATTCACGCGCCCACTACTTAAGTTGGCGGTGAGAGGTGTGTAGCGAGGCACCACCGTCGACGCACATGGCCTCCGTAGTGATGTCTACTACACAACCTTCTTCTTGTAGACATTGTTGGGCCTCCAAGTGCAGAGGTTTGTAGGACAGTAGCAAATTCTTCTCAAGTGGATGACCTAAGGTTTATCAATCCGTGGGAGGCATAGGATGAAGATGGTCTCTCTCAAACAACCCTGCAACCAAATAACAAAGAGTCTCTTGTGTCCCCAACACACCCAATACAATGGTAAATTGTATAGGTGCACTAGTTCGGCGAAGAGATGGTGATAAAAGTGCAATATGGATGGTAGATATAGGTTTCTGTAATTTGAAAATATAAAAACAGCAAGGTAAATAATGATAAAAGTGAGCGAAGACGGTATTGCAATGCATTGAAACAAGGCCTAGGGTTCATACTTTCACTAGTGCAAGTTATCCCAACAATAATAACATAATTGGATAATATAACTATCCCTCAACATGCAACAAAGAGTCACTTCAAAGTCACAAATAGAGGAGAACAAACGAAGAGATTATTGTAGGGTACGAAACCACCTCAAAGTTATTCTTTCTGATCAATCTATTCAAGAGTCCGTAGTAAAATAATACGAAGCTATTCTTTCCGTTTGATCTATCCTAGAGTTCGTACTAGAATAACACCTTAAGACACAAATCAACCAAAACCCTAATGTCACCTAGATACTCCAATGTCACCTCAAGTATCCATGGGTATGATTATACGATATGCATCACACAATCTCAGATTCATCTATTCAACCAACACAAAGAACTTCAAAGAGTGCCCCAAATTTTCTACCGGAGAGTCAAGACGAAAACGTGTGCTAACCCCTATGAATAATTTCATGAGGTCACGGAACTCGCAAGTTGATCACCAAAACATACATCAAGTGGATCACGTGAATATCCCATTGTCACCACAGATAAGCACATGCAAGACATACATCAAGTGTTCTCAAATCCTTAAAGACACAATTCGATAAGATAACTTCAAAGGGAAAACTCAATCCATTACAAGAGAGTAGAGGGGGAGAAACATCATAAGATCCAACTATAATAGCAAAGCTCGCGATACATCAAGATCGTGCGAATCAAGAACACGAGAGAGAGAGAGAGAGAGAGAGAGAGATCAAACACATAGCTACTAGTACATTCCCTCAGCCCCGAGAGTGAACTACTCCCTCCTCGTCATGGAGAGCACCAGGATGATGAAGATGGCCACCGGTGAGGGACCCCCCTCTGGCAGGGTGCCGGAACGGGGTCCCAATTGGTTTTTGGTGGCTATAGAGGCTTGCGGCGGCGGAACTCCCGATCTAGGTTATATTCTGGAGGTTTTAGTATTTATGGGAATTTTTGGCGTCGACAACAAGTCAGTGGGGTCCCCGAGTCATCCACGAGATAGGGGCACGCCCAGGGGGGTAGGGCGCGCCCTCCACCCTCGTGGACAGCTCGGGACACTCCTGGCCCAACTCATTTACTCTGGGGACTTCTTTTGGTCCATAAAAATCATAAAAAATTGGCACGTCAATTGGACTCCGTTTGGTATTCCTTTTCTGTAAAACTCAAAAACAAGAAAAAAACAGAAACTGGCACTAGGCTCTAGGTTAATAGGTTAGTACCAAAAATTATATAAATAGCATATAAATGCATAAAAACATCCTAGATGGATAATATACTAGCATGGAACAATCAGAAAGTATAGATACATTGGAGACGTATCAAGCATCCCCAAGCTTAATTCCTGCTCGTCCTCTAGTAGGTTAATGATAAAAACAGAATTTTTGATGTGGAATGCTTCCTGACATAATTTTCAATGTATTTTTCTTTATTGTGGCATGAATGTTCAGATCCGAAAGATTCAAGACAAAACTTTAATATTGACATAAAAATAATAATACTTCAAGCATACTAACCAAGCAATTATGTTTTCTCAAAATAACATAGCCAAAGAAAGCTCATCCCTACAAAATCATATAGTCTGGCCAAGCTTCATTTTCGTCACACAAAATGCTCCCATCATGCACAACCCTGATGACAAGCCAAGCAATTGTTTCATACTTTAGTATTCTAAAACTTATTCAACTTTCACGCAATACATGAGCGTGAGCCATGTACATAGCACTATAGGTGAAATAGAATATGTTGATGGAGGTTGTGTGGAGAAGACAAAAAAGGGAGAAAGTCTCACATCGACGTGGCTAATCAACGGGCTATGGAGATGCCCATCAATTGATGTCAATGCGAGGAGTAGGGATTGCCATGCAACGAATGCACTCGAGCTATAAATGTATGAAAGCTCAACAAAAGAAACTAAGTGGGTGTGCATCCAACTTGTTGCTCACAAGACCTAGGGCATTTTGAGGAAGCCGATTCTTGGAATATACAAGCCAAGTTCTATAATGAAAATTCCCACTAGTATATGAAAGTGAAAAAATAATAGACTCTCTATCATGAAGATCATGGTGCTACTTTGAAGCACAAGTTGGAAAAAGGATAGTAACATTGTCCCTTCTCTCTTTTTCTCTCATATTTTCTCTTTTTTTCTTTTTCCCTTTTTTTGGGCCTTCTTTTTTTATTTGGCCTTTCTCTTCTTTTTTTATTTCCTCACACGGGAGAATGCTCTAATAATGACGATCATCACACTTCTATTTATTTACAACTCAAAGTTTACAACTCGATACTAGAACAAAATATAGATATGAATGCCTCCGGTGGTGTACCGGGATGTGCAATGAATCAAGAGTGACATGTATGAAAAAAATTATGAATGGTGGCTTTGACACAAATACGATGTCAACTACATGATCATGCAAGGCAATATGACAATGATGGAGCGTGTCATAATAAACGAAACGGTGGAAAGTTGCATGGCAATATATCTCAGAATGGCTATGGAAATTCCATAATAGGTAGGTATGGTGGCTGTTTTGAGGAAGGTAAATGGTGGGTTTATGGTACCGACGAAAGTTGCTCGGTACTAGAGAGGATAGCGATGGTGAAAGGGTGAGAGTGCGTATAATCCATGGACTCAACATTAGTCATAAAGAACTCACATACTTATTGCAAAAATCTACAAGTCATCAAAAACCAAGCACTATGCGCATGCTCCTAGGGGGATAGATTGGTAGGAAAAGACCATCACTCGTCCCCGACCACCATTCATAAGGTAGACAATCAAAGAAATACCTCATGCTTCAAATTTGTTACACAACGGTTACCATACGTGCATGCTACGAGACTTGCAAAGCTCAACACAAGTATTTCTCAAATTCACAATTAATTTACTAGCATGACTCTAATATCACCATCCTCATGTCTCAAAACAATCATCAAGCATGAAACTTCTCATAGTATTCAACACACTTTATATGAAAGTTTTTATTAAATCCCTCTTGGATGCCCATCATATTAGGACTAAATTCATAACCAAAGCAAATTACCATGTTGTTCTAAAAGACTCTCAAAATAATATAAGTGAAGCATGAGAGTTCATCTATTTCTTCAAAATAAAACCACCGCCGTGCTCTAAAAAGATATAAGTGAACCACTAGAACAAACGAAAAACTACTCCGAAAGATATAAGTGAAGATCAATGAGTAGTTGAATAATTATGTAACTATGTGAAGACTCTCTAACATTTAAGAATTTCAGATCTTGGGATATTATTCAAACAGCAAGCAAAACAAAATAAAATAAAATGATGCTCCAAGCAAAACACATATCATGTGGTGAATAAAAATATAGCCTCAAGTAAAGTTACCGATGAACGAAGACGAAAGAGGGGATGCCATCCGGGGCATCCCCAAGCTTAGGCTCTTGTTTGTCCTTCAATATTACCTTGGGGTGCCTTGGGCATCCCCAAGGTTAGGCTCTTGCCACTCCTTATTCTATAGTCCCTCGAATCTTTACCCAAAACTTGAAAACTTCACAACACAAAACTTAACAAAAAACTTGTAAGCTCCATTAGTATAAGAAAATAAATCACTACTTAGATGTTGTTGTGAACCCATTCTAAATTCATATTGGTGTAATATATATTGTATTCCAACTTCTCTATGGTTCATACTCTCCGATACTACTCATAGATTCATCAAAATAAGCAAACAACACAGTGAAAACAGAATCTGTCAAAAACAGAATAGCCTGTAGTAATCTGGAAATTTTGAATACTTCTGTAACTCCAAAAATGGTGAAACATTCTGACGACCAGGATAAAAAGTATATTGATCTATTATAGTTGGAATTGGTATTTTATCTGATAGAGGCGAAGGTGTCCCGATGTTTCGATGAGATAGATATCGTTTTCTGTGGGAGTCGACTTTAACGATCCGACTATGAACATGCGAAGACGTCGCGCCATAGCAATCACTAAACCAACTTCCGAGGGTTATTGACCACGCCGAAGCATGATCAACCTGACCACGAGGGTCTATTTCCTGCGACCAAATGAAGAATAGGCAAGAAACTGAGATTACAATCTGGATATTGCGAATAAAAGAGGAAAGCTTTATTAATGAAGGTGGGGTTCTGTGACGTCTTGGTCTAGCCGTTGGACACAAACGAAGTACGCGAAGTTGCAGCTATGGTGAACTTTTAATCTAAACAAAACCCCAGCAAAAAGATACTAGATGGATCTACTTATATATGAGCAAGGGGTGGCGGCCAAGGAGGTGGCAGGAAGTCCCAAGGCAGCCTAAAACTAACCCTAGGTCGTACAAGGCTCATGGGCCCAAGTGGAGATGATGCAACACCTTTGGGCTTGTAGTTTGACTCAGATTCTGCTGTAACGTCAGATTGGTTCATCCATAACTCAACGCTCCAGACGAATTTGAAGGTGAATCCAATTGTGTTGGAAAGAGAACGAAATCTACTTTCAAACAGAAAAAGAATCGCCCAATTCCGAGTCTGTATGAAAAAGTTGCTGCCGTTTTGAGTCAGGTATGTCTGTGCAGTCCGAATCTGAATCCAGAACGTGAGAGACTTGGACTCTATCTTCTCTTGGCTCAAAAGTGACGTGAGAGAACTTTTTGAACAGCACATAAACTTCTCTTTTTCCCTTATCTTCATATGTAGATTGTACAAATGTCTCATACACCTGCAATTAGACATGGCACAAAAGTTTGTGAAGTATTTTTGTCCTGGATGACATAAATAAATTATTGCATAGTTTGCATTAGAAATCACCTCACAAATATACATGTATGCAATATTTTTGGTCGTATCGAAGGTATTCATGTCCTCATCATCCTTCCCTTCTTGAAAACAAAGCCGTCCTCGGTGTTGCTTAATCTGAAATGTGGCTAACAAAAGAGACAAGTTGTACATGTTGTATATGTATATGTCATCCATTTTTACTTCCCTTGGTTTTTTGCACAAATGACACATGTATACATGAGTAATTTTCATAGTTCATAAAATCTGAAGCCGAAATATTAGCACAAGAAGTAGAAGGCATGAAAGTATTGAACTCAGTTTGCACATATAATTGAAGCTCTTATTCATATCAAAGGATTGACAATAAGTCATTTGACACAGAATCATCACCAAGATTAGAGGTCATTTGACACAGAACCTTACTTGCATCAAATTTACATGCTACAACATGCTTAAATAAGCAAACATGCAATAAGTCATTTGACACAGAATCATCACCAAGATTAGAGGTCATATCAAAATGATTAAACATTGGTTCTTTTGCATCAATAGTTAATTCCATGTGTGCACTCAAAATTGCTGGTATTTCAGTTGTTTGATCACCTGACGCATTCATGACAATAACAAGATTCTCTAAAATAGGTGGTGTGCTCAAATCAAGAGGTAACTCAACACATGATGCATTCAAGTTAACTAGGCATTCATCATTCTCATGTGAAGTTATATCATCAATACCTTTACTGTTACCTTGTCGCAAAGACGTAGCTGATGTAGGTACGGACGTTGAAAATGTACCATACTCTTGAGATGATGTCACGCTCACAATCTGAGGTGGGGCTGCTCTAGTAGGTGCAACGGTGGAGGAACCAACCGGCGCTGGTGAGCATGAACTGGAATAGTAGTTGTTGTAGTCTCCCAATGCATCCTCCTGTATCTGTCTCTCAAAGGTACAAGAACTAACATACTTACGAGTAATGCAACGAGGAATATACTGAAATCTTGCGTGAATATCATGGTTCAAACCATCAAAAAATCTATTCACTGTATCATCCTCAGATTCTTCTATGTCACAATGATGCATATAAGATTTGAACTCATGGTAGTAAGCATGAACAGTGTTGTTGCCTTGTTTAAACTGTTCAAATTTGCGAAGCAATTCATGATGATAGTAAGGAGGGAAAAATTGTTGTCTCATTACATATTTCAAATCTTTCCATGTTGTGGGTTGATTATCAATGTTTTTCTTACAATGCACACTCCACCAAACAGAAGCAAAACTAGTAAATGCTTTAGTGGCAGCTCGTACTCGCTCAAGTTCAGAAAAGTAATGGTGACTAAAATCTTGTTCTACTTCAAGCTCCCAAGCTAGATAAATAGCAGGATTAAATCTACCCTCCAATGACGGTAAAAAGGTAACCTGACCATGTGCTTGTGTGTGTTGTCCCAACTCTCGTGATGGTGAAGATGTGTCCGTCGTCCAAGAACTTCTATCTCCGAAACCTGTCATGATTATAGAAACAAGAAAAAAATTCGAGAATAATGTTCCTATGAACTACTAGGATGTGGTTGTAAAGTGCTCACGGTAAAGAAAATATCAATATCTTACAAGTTCTTACCATGCGCCAGGTAGTGACAGGCAACCAACAGTGTCAAATAACTCCGAAGATTGTGTAAAGCGATTGCTAGGGGAGCGTACGTATACTAGGTGTAGAAATATGTGGAGCTCGGTTGGCTATATATGGTAGCAAAAGATTAGCAATAATCAATTCAGGGATGCAATGTTGAATAAACGCTCACGACGGCACTATGCTGGTCCTAGGCAAGACCGGACTAGAGACGCGAGCCTAGAACACTAATGAGGTCACGCTGTAGCACAACTAGCATCAATAAAGGATATGAAGTAGCTCTGGACAGCAAAATATAAGTGAAGATCACAATAGCCGTAAAGATAACGATGTGAAACAACAACCAAGCAGGATATATCAACAACTTTCTCTCCAACTTTCCTCCGGAAAAGTTTGTGCCAATTTTTTGATAATTTTTTCAAGAATTGTATTGCCTCAAGATTCCAAACGCAAAAGGAATCACTCAATTCTGAGTTGATATGAGGAGTCAAAAAATTCTAAAACTGGCCTGAAAAACTGGAATAAGCTGTGTTCGTGCACTTCGGAGGGCAAAAAGACCTATTTAGAAGCTGATTTTGAGGTGCCAAATATTAAACTAGCTTCTGCAACTATTTAGATGCGGCTCGTTGCTAGCTTTCATTTGAGTACTCGCGAAGCCCAATCTGACTTCGTATGCGGAAGTTATGCCTGTGTTACTGAACAGTGCACAAAACAGATTTCAATCCGAATTCAACTACGAGATTGAGTCTAGATAGATCCGAATTTTGTTTTTTTTCTCCTCTCTTTTTTTCCTCACACTTTTTTTTTCTTTTTATTTCTTTTTTTCTCTGACTTTTTTTTTACTTTTTTCTCTCGTTTTTTTCTTTGTCTTTTTTTTTGTTTTTCCCTCTTTCCGGAACAAACTAAATAAGATGTAGATTGGATCAAGCGAAGATGGGAACGATCTCAACTATGATTTGACAATGAACAGTGGGTAGCACGTGGAGGAAATTGATAGATGGGTGATGGACAACGGAAGGGATAACGATGCAGCGGCGGCGTGACTAATGTGAACAGAACTCTAAACTCTAAACGAACTAGACACTAAGACCAGCAACTCAACATGACGATGCAACCGATAATTCAACTAAGCAAGCAATGAAAAGAAAATTGCAAAGGCTCAGACTGGCTTTGACAAAGGATGAATAGATCTAAAATTTTTGTGGATTTTTCTTGGACAATAGGTAAGAAAATAAATCTAATCTTGGAAAAACTAGAAATTCTCATCGAACAACTTGAAAACTGATACCACTTGATAGATGCATAGATGTCCCGACGTTTTGATGAGATATATATCGTTTTCTCTGGGAGTCGACTTTGACGATCCGACTACGAACTTGCGAAGACGTGGCCGCGCCTTAGCAATCGCTAAACCAACTTCCGAGGGTTATTGACCATGCCGGAGCATGATCAACCTGACCATGAGGGTCTATTTCCTGTGAGAAAACAAAGAACAAGCAAGAAACTGAGATTGCAATCTGAATATTGTGAATAAAATAGGAAATCTTTATTAATGAAGGTGGGGTTCTTTGACGTCTTGGTCTGGTCGTTGGACACAAACGAAGTATGCGAAGTTGCAGCTATGGCGAACCTTTAATCTAAACAAAACCCCAGCAAAAAGCTACTAGATGAATCTACTTATATAGGAGCAAGGGGTGGCGGCCAAGGAGGTGGGAGGATGTCCCAAGGCAGCCTAAAACTAACCCTAGGTCGTACAAGGCTCATGGGCCCAAGTGGAGGTGATGCAACACCTGTGGGCTTGTAGTTTGACTCGGATTCGGCTGCAATGTCAAATTGTTTCATCCATAACTCAACGCTCCGGATGAATTTGAAGGTGAATCCAATTGTGCTGGAAAGAGTACGGAATCTACTTTAAAAAAAGAATCGCCCAATTCCGAGTCCGTATGAAAAAGTTGTTGGCGTTTTGAGTCAGGTATGTCTGTGCAGTCCGAATCTGAATCCAGAACGTGAGAGACTTGGACTCTATCTTCTCTCGGCCCAAAAGTGACGTGAGAGAACTTTTTGAACAACACATAAACTTCTCTTTTTCCCTTATCTTCATATGTACATTGTACAAATGTCCAGTACACCTGCAATCAGACATGGCACAAAAGTTTGTGAAGTATTTTTGTCCTGGATGACATAAATAAATTATTGCATAGTTTGCATTAGAAATCACCTCACAAATATACATGTATGCAATATTTTTGGTCGTATCCAAGGTAGTCATGTCCTCATCATTATCGCTCTCTGGTAAAAAATGATAATTATTTTTGTGGGTGCATACTTTCTGTTTTTATCAGCAAGATCAAACAACAATCACCCAAGCAGATCCTAAAGGCAAACTTGGCACAAACACTAATTAAAACATAAAAACACAAACATAACATAAGCTAGATGAATTATTTATTACTAAACAGGAACAAAAAGCAAAGAGCAAAAATAAAATTGGGGTGCCTCCCATCAAGCGCTATCGTTTAACACCCCTAGCTAGGCATGATGATTTCAATGATGCTCACATAAAATATAAGAATTGAAACATAAAGAGAGCATCATGAAAAATAATACTAGCACATTTATGTCTAACCCACTTTCTATGCATAGGGATTTTGTGAGCAAACAATTTATGGGAACAAGAATCAACTAGCATAGGAAAGCAAAAACAAGCATAACTTCAAAACTTTAAGCACATAGAGAGGAAACTTGGTATTATTGCAATTCCTACAAGCATATATTCCCCCCTCATAATAATTTTTAGTAGCATCATGAATGAATTCAACAATATAACTATCACGTAAAGCATTCTTTTCATGATGCACAAGCATATAATTTTGAATACTCTCCACATAAGCAAATTTCTTCTATGAATAGTAGTGGGAGAAAACTCAACAAAATAACTATCATGTGAGGCATAATCCAATTAAAAATTAAAATCAAGATGACAAGTTTCATGGTTATCATTAATCTTTATATATGTCATCACAATAATCATCATAGATACCAACTTTGTTCTCACAATCAATTGGAACCTCTTCCGAAATAGTGGATTCATCACTAAATAAAGTCATGACCTCTCCAAATCCACTTTCATAATTATCACAATATGATTCTACACCCTCCAAAATAGTGGGATCATTACTTCCTGAAGTTGACACTCTTCCAAACCCACTTTCATCAATATAATCGTCATAAATAGGAGGCATGCTATCATCAAAATAAATTTACTCATCAAAACTTGGGGGACAAAAAATATCATCTTCATCAAACATAGAATCCCCAAGCTTGTGGCTTTGCATATCATTAGCATCATGGGTATTCAAAGAATTCATACTAACATCATTGCAATCATGCTCATCATCCAAAGATTTAGTGACAAACATTTTAATACATTCTTCTTCTAACACTTTGGCACAATTATCGGAATCCTTATTTTCATGAAAGACATTAAAAAGATGAAGCATATGAGGCAACCTTAATTCCATTTTTTGTAGTTTTCTTTTATAGACTAAACTAGTGATAAAACAAGAAATTAAAAGATTCGATTGCAAGATCTAAAGATATACCTTCAAGCTCTAACCTCCCCAGCAACGGCGCCAGAAAATAGCTTGATGTCTACTACACAACCTTCTTCTTGTAGACGTTGTTGGGCCTCCAAGTGCAGAGGTTTGTAGGACAGTAGCAAATTTCCCTCAAGTGGATGACCTAAGGATTATCAATCCGTGGGAGGTGTAGGATGAAGATGGTCTCTCTCAAACAACCCTGCAACCAAATAACAAAGATTCTCTTGTGTCCCCAACACACCCAATACAATGGTAAATTGTATAGGTGCACTAGTTCGGCGAAGAGATGGTGATAAAAGTGCAATATAGATGGTAGATATAGGTTTTTGTAATTTGAAAATATAAAAACAGCAAGGTAACTAATGATAAAAGTGAGCGAAGACGGTATTGCAATGCATTGAAACAAGGCCTAGGGTTCATACTTTCACTAGTGCAAGTTATCCCAACAATAATAACATAATTGGATAATATAACTATCCCTCAACATGCAACAAAGAGTCACTTCAAAGTCACAAATAGAGGAGAACAAACGAAGAGATTATTGTAGGGTACGAAACCACCTCAAAGTTATTCTTTCTGATCGATCTATTCAAGAGTCCGTAGTAAAATAATACGAAGCTATTCTTTCCGTTTGATCTATCCTAGAGTTCGTACTAGAATAACACCTTAAGACACAAATCAACCAAAACCCTAATGTCATCTAGATACTCCAATGTCACCTCAAGTATCCGTGGGTATGATTATACGATATGCATCACACAATCTCAGATTCATCTATTCAACCAACACAAAGAACTTTAAAGAGTGCCCCAAAGTTTGTACCGGAGAGTCAAGATGAAAACGTGTGCCAACCCCTATGCATAAGGTCACGAGGTCACGGAACTCGCAAGTTGATCCCCAAAACATACATAAAGTGGATCACGTGAATATCCCATTGTTAGCATAGATAAGCACATGCAATACATACATCAAGTGTTATCAAATCCTTAAAGACTCAGTCCGATAAGATAACTTCAAAGGGAAAACTCAATCCATTACAAGAGAGTAGAGGGGGAGAAACATCATACGATCCAACTATAATAGCAAAGCTCACGATACATCAAGATCGCGCGAATCAGGAACACGAGAGAGAGTGAGATCAAACACATAGCTACTGGTACATACCCTCAGCCCCGATGGTGAACTACTCCCTCCTCGTCATGGAGAGTGCCGGGAAGATGAAGATGGCCACCGGTGAGGGATCCGCCCTCCGGCAGGGTGCCGGAACAGGGTCTCGATTGGTTTTTGGTGGCTACAGAGGCTTGCGGCGGCGGAACTCCCGATCTAGGTTATTTTTTGGAGGTTTCAGTATTTATATGAATTTTTGGCGTCGGGAACAAGTCAGGGGGGTCCCCGAGTCGTCCATGAGATAGGGCGGCGCGCCCAGGGGGTAGGGCGCGCCCTCCACCCTCGTGGACAGCTCGAGACTCTTCTGGCCCAACTCTTTTACTTCGGGGGCTTGTTTTGGTCCATCAAAAATCATCAAAAAATGGCACGTCAATTGGACACCGTTTGGTATTCCTTTTCTGTAAAACTCAAAATCAAGGAAAAACGAAAACTAGCACTGGGCTCTAGGTTAATAGGTTACTCCCAAAAATCATATAAAATAGCATATAAATGCATAAAAAACATCCTAGATGGATAATATAATAGCATGGAACAAAGAAAAGTTATAGATACGTTGGAGACATATCACGTAGCTTTCTGGAACTCGTGCTCGCCGGACTCGTTGTCGTCATCATGATCACCATCTTCCTCCTTGTCACGGCCCCGAGCGGGCCTCTCTTGTTGATTATCCTTGTCGCGGCGGCCTCCCTGACCGCATGCTTCTTTCCAGACCCCTCAGCACCATCCCGGCCCTTCTCCTTGTCGTGCCTCTCATATTCAGCTTTCTACTTCTCTGCAAGCAGCTCAACCTGCCGGCAATTCTAGAGGTCATGGCCTTTGGTGTGGTGGATCTTGCAAAACTGCTTGTCGGAGCGTCCTGGCTTGTCGGCAGCCGCCAAGGCCCGGCAGGTGGCGCACCCGGCAACTTCCTTGCCGGGGTCGTCAACCTTGGTCTTCTTGGCGCCGCCGGGGTCGCCGGATTCCTCGACGGCAAGCACGTCTTGCCCTTATGCTTCCTATTGCGGCGTCGGCCCTTCTTTGCTGGGGCGACGGCGTCTTCGTCTATGTAGTCGGTTTCCGCACCGGCATCTTCGCTGGGGTACTTCCTTCCTTCTTTAGCCCGAGCGCACCTATCGGCCAGAACATACAGCTCGGCTACATCCTTCACCTTGTTCATCACTAGCTCCTCGCGCATCTTGCATTTGTGCACATTTTGATGGAATGCACCAATAACAACGGTGGGATGAAGATCTGGGATGTTGTACCGCACACGGCTTAACCTTTGTATGTACTTGCGCAGGGACTCACCGTCCTTCTGGGGGATGACATGCAAATCACTCGCCTGGCCAGGAGCTTGGTGGCCTTTGGTAAAGGTGCCAACAAACTTGTGGCACAGATCCAACCAAGAAGAGATGGAATCCACCAGCAGGTGCATCAACCATGACATGACGTTGGGATTAAGTGCCAACGGGAAATAATTGGCAAGCACCTTATCGTCGTGAGCCCCGGCAGCTTGCATCGCGATGGTGTAGATGCTGAGGAACTCCGACGGGTGAGTTTTGCCGTTGTATTTTTCTCCGACCTCAGGCTTGAATGTGCGGTGGGTGGGCCACTGGAACTGCTGCAACTCACGGGTGAAGGTTGGACAACCCACCTCATAAGGTAGGTCATCGGGACCCCCCGGCACTGGGCGGTCCATAGTGGGTCCCGTGCCCCTATCTAACTGATGGCACGTGTCTCGCCGCCGCTCGATAGTGGTCCGAGCGTCTTCCTGAGCTTGCTCCTGAAGGACTTGACGTTGGTCACGGCGGGCCCGCGGGTCAGACGACGCAGTAGAAACATTGTCGCGGGCGTCAGCCCGGTGAGCCAGCGGCTGCTGTCGCGGCCGTGGGGAGGAGAGTGCACCATGGTCCCAGTGTCAACGGTCCTCCCACCGCCGGCTCGACAGAACACCGACACGAGGGTGCTGCTAGGCGCGGTTCATCTTTGTTGGCGACGCTGACGAGGCTTCGAATGGTGGCCCTCCACTCGTCGAGCTTCTCTGTTGCTCGAGGGAAGTCGAGGAGTAGTTGCACACGTGCCAATGCTTCCACTGGCATGGGTGGCGGTGAAAGCTGTGTGGACCATGACGCGCTCTCACTTCTAACCATGTTAGAAGGAGCTCTATCACACTCTCGCTGTCGCGCGCCATTTCCGCCAGCGACTGGGTGCGCATGCCGGCCCGGTGCGTCTTGAGAGTGTGATAGAGGCTAAGGTGTCCTGATGTTTCGATGAGATGGTGGCTATCGTTTTCTGTGGGAGTCGACCTTGACGATCCGACTACGAACGTGCGAGACGTTGCGCCTTAGCAATCGCTAAACCAACTTCCGAGGGTTATTGACCACGCCGGAGCACGATCAACCTGACCACGAGGGTCTGTTTCCTGCGAGCAAACGAAGAACAAGCAAGAAACTGAGATTGCAATCGGGATATTGCGAATATAAGATGAAAGCTTTATTGATCAAGGTGGGGTTCTGTGACGTCTTGGTCTGGTCGTTGGACACAAAAGAAGTACGCGAAGTTGCAGCTATGGCGAACTTTTAATCTAAACAAAACCCAAAGTCTAAACGATGCCCTAAGGGCTGTATATATGGAGGAAGAGGGGGGAATTTCGTGGCCCTTGAGGGTGGGGTCCGAAACCAACCCTAACTCTTGTTTCCCCACACATACGGACTCTAAAAATAGCCTATACTTAAGTATTTCGAAATTACATGGGCCTGGCCCATTAATAAGGTGACGCAGCACCTAGAATAGCCTATGGAAGAATATTATGAAGTGGCATCTTGTATATTTTGTCCAAGGCTTCATGCACTCCTTATGGCGGCTTCAAAGTCCTGAAATCATCACTTGTAACTCCGTTCTTGATCCCCTTGCGCATGCCATCAACTCCATGCGTGTTCTTGCTCCAATGTTCATCCTTCTCCAAGCTAGGCCCTTCATTTGTAAGCAAAACAAATGTATCCAATTTAGGCAGCATCATAATCTCATGAACATTAGAATCATTACCAAGAAACGAAAGTACCTGGTAATTTAATTGGCGTGCGCGAGCTCTAGTAATTGGTCCAGTATATGTAACAGTAGGGGCTGTGGGTGTAACAATGGTATTGATGTCCTCATCATCCTCCCCTTCTTGAAATGAAGTCGTCCTCGACGGAAGCGCATCTTCCTCACCCAAATAAGGCTTCAAATCTGCAATGTTAAAAGTGGGACTAACCCCAAAATCTACAGGTAGCTCAAGTTTATATGCATTATCATTTATTTTCTCTAACACCTTAAAATGACCATCAGCACGTGGCATTAGCTTTGATTTGCGCAGATTAGGAAATCTATCTTTACGCAAATGTAACCAAACAAGATCTCCAGGCGCAAACACAACATGTTTTCTACCCTTATCTCCAGCAAGTTTATATTTAGCATTCATACGCTCAATGTTTTCCTTAGTTAACTCATGCATTTTTAAAATCAATTCAGAACGTTCTTTAGCATCAAAATTAACCTTCTCTGAAGATGGAAGAGGCAACAAATCAATAGGTGCACGAGGTAGGAAACCATACACAATTTCAAAAGGGCACATCTTAGTAGTAGAATGCAATGAACGATTATAAGCATATTCAATATGAGGCAAGCATTCTTCCCACATTTTCTTGTTATTCTTCAAAACAGCCCTAAGCATAGTAGACAATGTTCTATTGACTACTTCAGTTTGTCCATCAGTTTGGGGGTGACAAGTAGTACTAAAAAGCAGCTTAGTCCCCAACTTAGCCCATAAACATCTCCAAAAGTGGCTAAGAAATTTAGTATCACGATCTGAAACAATAGTATTTGGCACACCATGTAAGCGAATAATTTCACAAAAGAACAAATCAGCAACATTAACAGCATCATCGCTTTTATGACTTGGTATAAAGTGTGCCATTTTCGAGAACCTATCCACGACAACAAATATGCTATCCCTCCCCTTCTTTGTTCGAGGTAAACCTAAAACAAAGTCCATAGATATATCCTCCCAAGGAACACTAGGTACAGGCAAAGGCATATATAAACCATGAGGATTGAGTCGTGACTTAGGTCTTTGACATGTAGTGCAGCGAGCAACAAAACGCTCAACATCCCGTCTCATCTTTGGCCAAAAGAAATGTGTAGCAAGTATATCCTCCGTCTTCTTGACGCCAAAGTGTCCCATTAATCCTCCTCCATGCGCCTCCTGCAACAACAAAAGACGAACGGAGCTAGCTAGAATGCATAGCTTGTTTGCACGAAACACAAATCCATCGTTAAGAACGAACTTGTTCCAAGTTCTCCCTTCCTTACAATTCTGCAATACATCTTTAAATTCAGCATCATGAACATATTGATCTTTGATGGTCTCCAAACCAAATATTTTAAAGTCAAGTTGTGAAAGCATAGTATAACAACGAGACAAGGCATCAGCAATAACATTTTCTTTACCCTTCTTGTGTTTAATGACATAAGGGAAAGTCTCAATGAATTCAACCCATTTAGCATGTCTACGGTTCAGTTTTGCTTGACTTTTAATGTGTTTCAAAGATTCATGATTAGAATGTATAACAAATTCCTTGGGCCATAAATAATGTTGCCATGTTTCTAAGGTCCGAATAAGAGCATATAATTCTTTATCATAAGTAGAATAGTTCAGACTAGGCCCACTCAATTTTTCAGAAAAGTATGCAACAGGTTTTCCATCTTGTAATAACACACCTCCTAATCCGATTCCACTAGCATCACATTCAAGCTCAAAAGTCTTATTGAAATTAGGAAGTTGGAGTAAAGGAGCATGTGTCAACTTATCTTTCAATACCGTGAAGGCTTCTTCTTGTGCGGTACCCCAAACAAAAGGCACATCCTTCTTTGTAAGCTCGTTGAGAGGTGCAGCAATGGTGCTGAAATCTCTCACAAAACACCTATAGAAACCAGCGAGGCCAAGGAAACTCCTCACTTGTGTGACCGTTTTGGGCTGCAGCCAACTCTCAATAGCTTCAATCTTGGCTTTATCAACTTCAATTCCCTGTGGAGTAACAACATAGCCAAGAAAAGATACTCGGTCGGTGCAAAAGGTGCACTTTCCAAGGTTTCCAAACAAACGTGCATCACGTAGAGCAATAAAAACAGGACGTAAATGTTCCAAATGTTCCTCCAAAGATTTGCTATAAATCAATATGTCATCAAAGTAAACTACCACAAATCGTCCAATAAAAGCACGTAAAACTTCGTTCATTAACCTCATGAAAGTACTAGGTGCATTAGTTAACCCAAAAGGCATGACTAACCACTCATATAATCCAAACTTAGTTTTAAATGCTGTTTTCCATTCATCATCCAATTTCATACGAATTTGATGGTATCCACTACCCAAATCAACTTTGGAGAATATTGTAGAGCCACTCAATTCATCAAGCATATCATCTAGCCTAGGAATAGGATGACGATAACGAATAGTAATATTATTAATGCCTCTACAATCAACGCACATACGCGACGTACCATCCTTCTTCGGCACTAAAATGATAGGAACAGCACAAGGACTAAGGGATTCGCGTATATAACCTTTGTCGAGCAGTTCTTGTACTTGACGCATAATCTCCTTCGTCTCCTCTGGATTGGTACGGTATGGTGCACGGTTGAGTAGCGAAGCACCGGGAATTAAGTCAATTTGATGCTCAATCCCTCGAATAGGTGGTAATCCCGGTGGCACGTCTTGTGGAAAGACGTCAGCGAACTCCTGCAAAATGTTAGTGACAGCAGGGGGCAAAGAGGAAGGCACGTCCTCGAATGAAAATAATGCCTCTTTGCACACAAAAGCATAGCAAACAGATTTGCTAAAATCTAGCTCATCAATATCAGATTTGGTGGCAAGTAAACATGCACTTCTCAATTTAATTTCAGAAACAACAGTAGATGGTTTATTATTATGCTTCATTTGGTGCTCAAATTCTTTTGCCACAATCTGATTTTCACTCTAATTTGTCTCTTGTTTTGCTTTATTAGCTCTATTAATATCATCTTTCAAAATGGAATCAGGAGTCATAGGAAGCAAAGTAATATTTTTATCGTTATGAACAAGAGTATACTTATTGTTTCTACCATGGTGTACAGAATTTTTATCAAATTGCCATGGTATACCAAGTAATAAGGAACATGCTTGCATAGGTACCATATCACAATCAACATAATCAGCATATGTAGAGATACTAAAATGCACACGAACAGTACATGTTACCTTAACCTTGCCGCTGTTGTTGAACCATTGGATGTAGTAAGGATGTGGATGTGGTCTTGTGGTGAGAGATAGCTTCTCCACCATCTCCATGCTAGCCAAGTTATTGCAGCTCTCTCCATCTATGATCATGCGAACAGAACGTTCCTTCACAACTCCCTTTGTATGGAACAAATTATGCCTCTGATTTTGCTCAACTTGTGTAACCTGCACACTCAAAACACGTTGAGCAACTAAACATTCATACCTGTCAGCATCTTCAGGAGCCATGTATTGCGTCTCATGATTAGAATCGTCTCCACCGTGTTCTTCACGTGTAATAAGAGCCAAAGTCTCCTCATCATAGTCACTAGCGGACTCATACCCACCATCCTCAGTAACAATCATCACACGCTTAGATGGGCATTCTCTCGCATAATGACCTCCACCCTTGCAACGTCGACAAATAATATCATGTGTTTGCCCTGTTGATGCCATGGATGAAGAAGAGCTCTTTGCAGGCCCAGAAGGTGTGCTCTTGGCAGATAGTGGTGATTGTGCCTGCTTTATTGTATCACGGTTGGAGGTGGCAGCCGACGGAGGCGCCGGTGTAGAAGAACGTGTGGAAGTAGATGATGCACGTGGTGTCCATGATGAAGGTCGACCTGCAGAAAAGTTAGTCCGCGCCAATGCCTGTCGATCCTGCACTTCACGTTCAGCTTTACAAGCAAGATGGAATAAACGAGTGATATTAGTATACTCCTTATACTCTAGAATCGTCTGAATCTCTCTATTTAATCCACCCCTAAAATGTGCAAGCATAGTTTCATTCTCCTCAACAATACCACACCTAATCATGCCAGTTTGTAATTCCTGATAATATTCTTCTACAGAATTTTTTCCCTGTCTTAAGCGCTGCAATTTTTGAAGTAATTCACGTTGATAATATGGTGGAACCCAACGAGTACGCATAGCAGTTTTCAAAGCAGCCCAAGTAGCCGGAATAGGATATAATCTACAATGCTTAGACCACCAAACACATGCAAAACTAGTGAATGCACAAATAGCAGCAGGAACACGTCTCTCCTCGGGATATTGTAAACATGTAAATCGTTGTTCAGTTTCTAACTCCCAAGTAAGATATATATCAGGAACATATCTACCCTCAAATGGTGGAATATTCAATTTTAGTTTAGGGAGATGGTCATGATCTCGTACCTGAGGGTGAGCCCTACCATTGCCATTATTTGCATGTGGACGACCTGGTGGTTGCTGTGCTGGTGGTGGCACGTAGTTCTGATTTTGATCAACCTCATCCTCATAATCTCCCACATAATCATCCTCCTCCACATCAGCAGTAGGAGCCACAGAAGTATCAACAGCAGCACCAGCAGTTTGGACTGAAGAGGGACACGGCTCGCTCGGCGGAGGGCTGTTTCCTGACGTGGAGGTAGTCGATGTTGTTGCTGTTGTTGCAGAGGTGCGGCAGGAGCAGCCGGTGGTGGTGGTGGAAAACGCGAAAGCAATTCAGCAAACTTGTTATCGAGCTTTGTTTCAAACGTCTTCTCCATGCCATCTATCTTCTCCATGGCCTCTTCAAATCTGTTTATCACATCTTGCACCTGTCCACTCATCATTTGCTGAAACGTATCATGAAGCTCCTTGTTCGTCAAGTTCTCCCAGTCAGTCTCGTCGGCTTGTCAACCTGGCATGGTTAGCAGCAATAGAAACACATAAGAATATGATCCTACAGACTACTAACAAGTGGTGGTGGTGGCGGGTGTCACAAATCCGTCAAGCAAATCTCAAATTCTTACCAGTTCTTACCCAGCAGCAGGCGGTGATCGGCAACCGTTGTAGTCAAAACTCTCAAAAGCTTGGATAGAGCGATTGCCAGGGAGAGTCAAACGCACGACGTAGATGTATGTGGAGCTGGGAAGGCTTATAGTATGGTAGCAAAAAGGGTCAGCAATAATCAATTCAGAGATGCAAAGTTGAATAAACGCTCAACGACGGTACTGTGCTGGTCCTAGGCTAGACCGTGCTAGAGACGCAAGCCTAGAACACTAACAAAATCACGACGCTGCACGTAAATAAGGGAGAAGCACACTCTGGAACTCTTTTTTTTTGCGCTCCTTTTTTTTGCACTCCTCTTTTTTTTGCGAAAAATCACTATAATGGCGAGTGTCTCAAAACTCTTCCCTCGTCAAACTGATAGGATGGGCACGGAATTTTTTTTCTCACTTTTTTTCGGAAATCAGGGCAGCGACGACGAAAAAGTGCGACAAAAAATCACTATGATGGCACGTGGCTCAAAAGACTCAAAAAAGCCTAAAAATAGGATAGGGAAAAAAATTTGCCCGTGAAAATTTTGGCCTAAAAACTGCCCGGGGGTCTCCAGACTCTTTTTTTTCCGAGACCTACGCAGGCAAGGAAACACGAATCAGAATTTAGATTGATCTCAAGAACAAACCTAATATGAGAAGAACTCAGATTGGTGGGGGATATATGGTTGTGGTATATGGCAGCGGTGGTGGTATATGGTAGAGGTGGTGGTATATGGATACAGATTGGTGGTGGTATATGGATACGGATTGGTGGTGGTATATGGATATGGATTTAGAGCGGTGGCGGATAAGCAAACGTGGTAGATGGGCAATGATGATGGTGCGGCGGCGTGACAACTTATGACCAGAACTCGAAACTCTAAAAGACTAGACTCTAAGACCAGCAACTTGACACGACGATGCAACCGCAAATTCAACAAAGCAAAAACCCTAAAAATATTATGCAAAGGCTCAGATTGGTTCGGATATGATGAACTAACCCTAATTTTTTTTCTGGCTTTTTCGTGGACTGTAGGTATGAAGAACAGACTCGATCTAATCTACGAAAAACTGCAAAATCTCACCGAGCAACCTGGAAATCTGATACCACTTGATAGAGGCTAAGGTGTCCCGATGTTTTGATGAGATGGTGGCTATCGTTTTCTGTGGGAGTCGACCTTGACGATCCGACTACGAACGTGCGAGACGTCGCGCCTTAGCAATCGCTAAACCAACTTCCGAGGGTTATTGACCACGCTGGAGCACGATCAACCTGACCACGAGGGTCTATTTCCTGCGAGCAAACGAAGAACAAGCAAGAAACTGAGATTGCAATCGGGATATTGCGAATATAAGATGAAAGCTTTATTGATCAAGGTGGGGTTCTGTGACGTCTTGGTCTGGTCGTTGGACACAAACGAAGTACGCGAAGTTGCAGCTATGGTGAACTTTTAATCTAAACAAAACCCAAAGTCTAAACGACGCCCTAAGGGCTGTATATATGGAGCAAGAGGGGGGGAATTTCGTGGCCCTTGAGGGTGGGGTCCGAAACCAACCCTAACTCTTGTTTCCCCACACATACGGACTCTAAAAATAGCCTATACTTAAGTATTTCGAAATTACATGGGCCTGGCCCATTAATAAGGTGACGCAGCACCTAGAATAGCCTATGGAAGAATATTATGAAGTGGCATCTTGTATATTTCGTCCAAGGCTTCATGCACTCCTTATGGCGGCTTCAAAGTCCTGAAATCATCACTTGTAACTCCGTTCTTGATCCCCTTGCGCATGCCATCAACTCCATGCGTGTTCTTGCTCCAATGTTCATCCTTCTCCAAGCTAGGCCCTTCATTTGTAAGCAAAACAAATGTATCCAATTTAGGCAGCATCATAATCTCATGAACATTAGAATCATTACCAAGAAACGAAAGTACCTGGTAATTTAATTGGCGTGCGCGAGCTCTAGTAATTGGTCCAGTATATGTAACAGTAGGGGCTGTGGGTGTAACAATGGTATTGATGTCCTCATCAGAGTGACGCATAGGGCTCTTCCCGCGGCGGTGTCCGGAGGCACCGACGTCGCGACGTTGCTCGTCACGCGCGGCCTGGGAAGGTCGCGGCGCGGTTGCCGGCTGGGGCGTCCAGGAGGTTGCCGCGCCGCCCGTGGGCCGCACGGCCCCGCCCCCGGGCCTAGCGGCGTGCGGCTCGTCATCTCGGGCACGCACGATGCCGCTCGCCTGGCTCCAATTGACAGTGTGTCGTGGATGCTCACGGGCCGCGTCTCTGCCACCATCCGCGACCGGTCCATCGCCCGCCCACGCTGGGACGAGTGGTTCGGCCCTAGACGAGCCGATCGCCGTGATCGCCTTTTTCTTGGGAGCCTGCGACGAAGAAGTCGATGAGTTGGCTTCAAAACCGGATTTTCATAGCCTCAATGCCTCCTACCTGGCACGCCAAATATGTCGGGGTTCTGGAACGACACCTAAGGGGTCCCTCGTCGGAATCCCTTCTACGGTTTGCGGGGCGTGGGGCTGTGCAAAGAGCGGGTCTAGAAGATCAACTCGGTGGGCTTTTACCCAGGTTCGGGCCGCAAGTGATGCGTAAAACCCTAGTCCTGCTTTGTGTGTATTTAGTGTTCTTGAGCTCTTGAGCTAGCTGCGGTGCATGACCAGTCCAAAAACCCCGAATCCTTCCTCCGTATGCCACGGGCCTCCTTTTATATGTCAAAGGGGTTGCCAAAGTGGCATAAAGGAGGTGGAAAATATGTACACTGTACAAGTTTATCTCTTGACATCCTAGGACAAACGCATTTAATGCACCACCTATGTGTCCTCTTGCTTTATTGGGGATGGTAAAGGAGCTCGTCCCGTCCATCGTCGCTTCGCCTTGCTTTGACGTGCGTCCAAGGTGACGAGGCATGCAGCGCCACGTTGGCTGGCTGGCTGGCTGCTGAGCTGGTGCGGTGGCAGGGTCTTCACGAAGATCTGCATGCCACCACGCAGGTGCTTGGTTGGTTGGCCTAGAAGCTGCATGCTGCCACGCAAGTGCATGCCTAGTTGGTAGGCTGATTGCCATGTCAGAACGGGCGTGAGGTGGCGAACCATTGGTAAGTGCGGGCCTGGCCTTGGCCCCGCAGATGCCCCCTGCAAGGCCCTTGCCGGGATCTCATTGCCATCCCCGGCAATGGCCTTGCCGGGGGCTTGCAAGCATCCCCGGCAAGGATCTTGCTGGGGGTCTTTGTCTTCTAGTGCTCATCTAGGCTTGTAGGCCTTTGGTTTTCACCAAGATCTGCAGGCCACCATGCAGGCGCTCCCGAGCCTTTGTCTTGACGTTGTCGATGGCATCATAACTCTCAGGCTCAAGGGTGGTGCTCTTGCTGGTGTTCGGTAAGTTGCCCCGGCAAGGATCTTGCCGGGGCCACGTAGGCCGTCCCGGCAAGGCTCTTGCGGGGGGAAGCCCACCTTGTCCCTTTGCTCTTTATACTTCTGGCTTGGGTGCTGCCTCGACAGCCTTGTATCTTTCCTTCCTCTGCCCTATCGAGCCCGGCCGCAGGTGTGGCTACGACAACCCGTGCACAAGTAAAGGGGTATAGAAAGGCCCCTACTTTTGTACACCGACACACCGTCGTGCTCTAAAAGATATGAGTGAAGTACTAGAGTAACTTCCTAGCCCAAAAGATTTAAGTGAAGCACATAGAGTATTCTAACAAATTACGAATAATGTGTGTCCCTCTCAAAAAGGTGTGTCCAACAAAGTTGATTGTGACAAATTAAAAAGCAAACAAAGCAAAGAATCATATAATACACGGCGCTCCAAGCAAAATTCATATCATGTGATGAATTAAAATATAGCTCCAAGTAAAATTACCTATAGTTGGTAGAAGAAAGAGGAGATGCCTTCCAAGGCATCTCCAAGCTTAGATTCTTGGGAGTCCATGAATATGACCCTGGGGTGCCTCAGGCATCCCCAAGCTTAGGCTCTTGCCACTCCTTATTCAATCATCCATCATGATCTCACCCAAAACTTGAAAACTTCAGCACACAAAACTCAACAAAACCTTCATGAGATCTGTTAGTATAACAAAGCAAATCACTACTTTAAGTACTTTTATAAACCCATTCATATTTTATTATTGCATTATACCTAATGTATTCTAACTTCACCATGGCTTATACCCTCAGTACAATTCATAGATTCATCAAAACAAGCAAACAATGCAATGAAAACAAAATCTATCAAAAACAAAATAGTCTAAAATAATTCAAATAATGACCAAAATTATGTAATGCCAAAAATTCTGAAAAAATAGGCAAGCATGGACAATTTTTATATCAATGATGTGTAAAAAAATCAGAGTTTTATCACGCTCCAGCAAATGTCAACAATTCTGCTACTGGACGCAAAAGTTTCTTTTTTGCATAGATCAAAGCAACTATCAACCAAATCATCCCAAATGCTTTACTTGGCAAAAACACTAATTTAAACACAAAAACACAACCATAAAAGGAGCACAATTGTTTGCACACTAGAAAACAAAAAAAACAGACAAGAAAATTAAAATAACTATTGGGTTGCCTCCCAACTAGCGTTATCGTTTTATGCCACTAGCTAGGTGTAATGCATTGTTTCACGTGTTGTCATCTTTGAGAGTAATTCCATAGGTATCCCTCGTAATGGATTCATATGGTGGCCTAATTTTCTTTCTAGGGAAGTGTTTCGTACCCTTCTTCAACGGAAACTAAAACTTTATTTTCCCTTCTTTCATATCAATAATGGCAACTATAGTTCGTAGGAAATGCCTACCAAGTATTATGGGACAAGACCGATTACAATCAATATCAAGCACAATGAAATCAACGAGCACATAATTCCTATTTGCCAGAATAAGAACATCATTTATTCTATCTAAAGGTTTCTTAATAGGGGAATCCGCTAAGTGCAAATTAAGTGAACATTCGTCCATATTGGTAAAACCTAGCACATCACATAGAGATTTTGGTATTGTGGAAACGCTAGGACCCAAATCACATAAAGCATTGCACTCATAATTTTTAATTTTAACTTTAATGGTAGGTTCCAACTCATCATATAGTTTCTTAGGCATTGAAACCTCCAATTCTAGCTTTTCTTCTAAAGCTTTCATGATCGCTTCTACAATATGTTTAGTAAAAGCCTTATTTTGCTCATAAGAATTTTATGAATTTAGCATGGATTGC